>NC_052166.1:13256431-13386460 GCF_902713615.1 Scyliorhinus canicula | reverse complement strand
TTCTCACTCTTGGTGTCGCCTGTGGAAAGAGAAAGAGCATGTGTGCCCTGTCCTTTTAGATGGGTTGCCCTCTTGTGGTAGTGTCACCTCTGGGTGTCTGACTGCCCATTGGTCGTGTCTTATTCTCTGTGTTCATTAGCTGTATGTCTGCATGTAATGATGTCCCTGGTGCTCCCTCTAGTGTTTACTTAGTCGTATTTACATTAACTCCTTGTGTATTTACAGTGATGCATATCACCACAGGGCAGAGGTGACTGCTGGTGATTTAACCTGAGGATCACCACACCTCAGGCAAGGGGCAAGGTTGAGAAGCCAGTATGGGAATTCAACCCGTGCTATGGCCTTTCTCTGCAACACAAACCAGCGGTCCAGCCAACTGAGCTAAACCAGCTAAATGCTTGTTCGGCCGCAGCTAGTGTGCTGTTCTGGTCTGCCGATGATATCGGCCGAAGGCTTTTTCTGTGCTCCTCCCTTCCACCTTCTATACTATCCCTCCTCCCAATTCCTTTTCCCCTCCACTCCTTTCTCCTCTTACTCCTCCCGGCCCTCCATATCCTCACCCCACCCACTTCCCCTCTCCATCACCATTTCCTCACCTCATTCCTTCCTTCTCCTCTCCCCTTCCCTCTTCTCCTGTACTCTGACCCCTTCCCATGCGACCCCTTCCCATGCAACCCCCTCCCTCAACTCCTCGCCTTGACCCATCCTACCTTCCTCCCCATTCTTTATTCCTCCCTTCTCCCTCCGTCCCTCATCCTCTCCCTTCCTCCACTCACCTTCTCCTTCCCATCTGCCTCCCGTACCCCTTCCTTATCTCCCCTCCTCCACTACCCTCCTGATTCCCCGTTGGGTCACTGTCTGTGCGGAGTCTGCACGTTCTCCCCGTGGCTGAGTGGGTTTCCTCCGGGTGATCCGGTTTCCTCCCACAGTACAAAGACGTGCAGGTTAGGTGGATTGGCCATGTTAAATAGCCCTTAGTGACCAAAAAAAGGTTAGGAGGGGTTATTAGGTTATGGGGATAGGGTGGAAGTGAGGGCTTAAGTGGGTTGGTGCATACTCGATGGGCCGAATGGCCTCCTGCACTGTATGTTCTTATGTTCACTCCCGTTAGCTCCCTCACCTCCCCCCCTTTCCCTCCGCCTACGCTCGTCCCCCACCCCTCTCCCGCCAGAAGACTTTCTAAGAAGTGATTCCAAAAACAAAATTTTAGTTATTTCCAAAATGTTGAGAAACCGAGGTGTAAGCTGATATCGGCAGCTCTATTCTGTTGCCATTGCAGCCTTTCCCAGGCCTCGATCATTGCTCTCCCAGTGATGTTGCATACAGCAGTATGTATGGAGCCTGATAGGCCCACTTTCCCACACTGTTGATTGCTGGGTCACAGTACACACAATAGGCATTGATATTCTCCTGGGACTGCAGCACTGTGCCCAGTAACCTCTTTAAACCTCTTTTCTTCTCACAGTACCTTTCCTTTCAGGCTGTGGCTAACCATTCCCTGTGATGCTTTCTCTTACTAAATCCCTGTTTTCATCCCGAGGTCACTGTGTGATGTTACTCAATGACGACTTGTCTGCGGTTATGTTTTATGTTGAGGAAAGGTAGCTCTCGTGGTCCCATTGAGGGAAGACCTTCACCCCCAGTGTCCAGTGCACTTTCTAACATGTGGATTTTCCATTTGGCTTTTGAAAAATAAATTTAGAGTACCCAATTATTTTTTTTCCGATTAAGGGGCAATTTAGTGTGGTCAATTCACCTAACTTGCACATCTTTGGATTGTGGAAGTGAAACCCACGCAGACACAGGGAGAATGTGCAAATTCCACACGGACAGTGACCCAGGGCCGGGATTTGAACCCAGGTCCTCAGCGCCGTAATCCCAGTGCTAACCACTATGCCACTTGCCACCCCCTTCCATTTGTTTTTTTAACCGGTTTCGTTTTAAACAAAACGGTACCTGCAACCCAGAAAAAGGAAAATAATTGTGCCAGACGCTAGATATTGAACTCCACACATGGTAGTGTGTACAAGAACCTATCTCTATGGAATAGTCATGTCATATAACACAAGGTCAGTGACTTTGTGAGTATAGAACACAGAAGGAGGCCACTTGGTCCATATAGTCTGCACAAACCCACTTAAGCCCTCACTTCCACCCTATCCCCGTAACCCAATAACCCCTCCTAAACCTTTTGGACACTAAGGGCAATTTATCACGGCTAATCCACCTAACCCGCACATCTTTGGACTGTGGGGGGAAGCCGGAGCACCCGGAGGAAACCCACACACACACAGGGAGAATGTGCAGACTCTGCACAGACAGTGACCTAGCGGAGAATCGAACCTGGGGCCCTGGCGCTGTGAAGCCACTGTGCTAACCACTGTGCTACCGTGCTGTCAAGTCAAGAAGAACCAAAACTCCAGGAATGAATGTAGAACCCTAAATAGTTTGAATGTCCAGAGTATTGAACTGGTGTATTAGTCAGCATTCTGCTTCGCTCATAATGCTAGGCAGATGTTATTTGACGAAAAAAGAAAAAGGGTATTATGATTCCCTTCAAGCTCAAAGATCATAGTTGCAAACGGGAACTTGAAGAGAGGGTCTTGCCTGCTACAACTGATCTTCAGAAAGAGTCTGGGACACTGACCAATTCTGAATGACAGGCAGGTGTTGGACCTCCCACACACCAACAGGGCATGGAGCCAGTGAGCAATCAGCCATCTTCAAGTCTATCCCTGAAGGGACACAGCTCAGGGAGGTGCTCAAAGACAGTGGTTGAAGATCATCTCAGTTAAGGGTAATGATGTCAGACAGGGAAGGACAAGGTGCTGACTTGTGTCCCCAGTGCTGCAGTAAAGATTGACATAACCACTCTCAGTGCTGGTTACCCGAAAGTACAGGTGTCAAGATCTCGAAGATCAGGTTGGAAATTTAAGACGGCTCCATCACACGTTGCCCTCTGTGCAGAGGCAGAATGTGAACTGGAACGGTTCTCTAACAGCTTCCTGCCTCTCTCGCCACAAGATGAATGTGAGATATATGTAAGCAATCTCTCTCCTGCCGTGCTGCGTAATGTAGCAGCTGGTTTATAATTCCCCTCGGTATTATTCATATTACTGATAGTCAGGTTCCTAATCTCTTTCAGTCCTGGCTCCTTTCCCAAAGGTGGGAGGTGCTGGAGGGTGTTTTTCCAGGAGTCAATATCTTTCTTTGTCTCACCCGTTAACAACAACAACTTGCATTTATGTAGCACTTTTCACTTGGTAAAACATCATACAAACGCTATCAAACAAAATTTCTCACCAACTCACTTGAAAAAGTGATCAAAAACTTTTGTAAAAAGGTAGGTTTTAAGGGGCATCCTTAAGAAGGGGAGAGGTTTCTTTCAGGGGGTAGCAGATGAATGCGAGAGGTGTGGGCGGGGGGCCAGCGAATCTTGCGCACATGTTTTGGGGTTGTGAAAAATTGGGAAGATTCTGGGCGGGAGTGTTCGCGGTCTTAGCCAGGACAGTGGAGAAGGGAGTGGACCCGGACCCTTTGGTGGCGATATTTGGGGTTTCAGAGAAGCCGGAGCTCATGGAGAGGAGGAAGGCCGAAGTCTTGGCCTTCGCCTCTCTGATTGCACGGCGACAAATTTTGCTGGAGTGGCGGTCGGCATCACCACCGGGGGTAGCAGCATGGTTGGGTGACCTGTATGACTTCCTGCGGTTAGAGAAGATAAAGTACGAGTTAAGGGGCTCAGCAGGGGAGTTTGAGAAAAGGTGGGGGATGTTTGTGACCGTGCATAGAACATTACAGTGCAGTACAGGCCCTTCGGCCCTCGATGTTGCGCCGACCTGTGAAACCACTCTGAAGCCCATCTACACTATTCCCTTATCATCCATATGTTTATCCAATGACCATTTAAATGCCCTTAATGTTGGTGAGTCCACTACTGTTACAGGCAGGGCATTCCACGCCCTTACTACTCTCTGTGTAAAGAACCTACCTCTGACATTTGTCCTATATCTATCTCCCCTCAATTTAAAGCTATGTCCCCTCGTGCTAGCCATCACCATCCAAGGAAAAAGGCTCACTGTCCACCCTATCTAATCCTCTGATCATCTTGTATGCCTCAATTAATTCACCTCTTAACCTTCTTCTCTCTAACGAAAACAGCCTCAAGTCCCTCAGCCTTCCCTCATAAGATCTTCCCTCCATACCAGGCAACATCCTGGTAAATCTCCTCTGCGCCCTTTCCAAAGCTTCCACATCCTTCCTGTAATGCGGCGACCAAAACTGCACGCAATACTCCAAATGCGGCCGCAACAGAGTTTTGTGCAGCTGCAACATGACCTCATGGCTCCGAAACTCAATCCCTCTACCAATAAAAGCTAACACACCATACACCTTCTTAACAACCCTATCAACCTGGGTGGCAACTTTCAGGGATCTATGTACATGGACACTGAGATCTCTCTGCTCATCCACACTACCAAAAATCGTACCATTAGATCAGTACTCAACCTAGAGGCTGGTTTAGCTCACTGGACTAAATCGCTGGCTTTTAAAGCAGACCAAGCAGGCCAGCAGCATGGTTCAATTCCCGTACCAGCTTCCCCGGACAGGCGCCGGAATGTGGCAACTAGGGACTTTTCACAGTAACTTCATTGAAGTCTACTCGTGACAATAAGTGATTTTAATTTCATTTCACTCTGTATTCATGTTACTCCTTCCAAAACGAATCTCTTTTCTGCATTAAACTCCATTTGCCACTTCTCAGCCCAGCTTATTTATGTTCTTCTGTAACCTGCAACATCCTACCGCACTGTCCACAACTCCACTGACTTTAGTGTCATCTGCAAATTTACTCACTGATCCTTCTACGCCCTCCTCCAGGTCATTTATAAAAATGACACACAGCAGTGGCCCCAAAACAGATCCTTGTGGTACGCCACTAGTAACTGAACTCCAGGCTGAACATTTCCTACCAACCACCGCCCTCTGTCTTCTTAGAGCGAGCCAATTTCTGATCCAAACTGCTAAATCACCCTGAATCCCATGCCTCCGTATTTTCTGCAATAGCCTACCGTGGGGAACCTTATCAAGCGCTTTACTGAAATCCATATAGACCACATCAACTGCTTTACCCTCATCCACCTGTTTGGTCACCTTCTCAAAGAACTCAATAAGGTTGTGAGGCACGACCTACCCTTCACAAAACTGTGTTGACTATCCCGAATCAAATTATTCCTTTCTAGATGATTATAAATCCTATCTCTTATTAACCTTTTCAAGACTTTGCTCACAACAGAAGTAAGGCTCACTGGTCTATAGTTACCAGGGTTGTCTCTACTCCCCTTCTTGAACAAGGGGACAACAGTTGCTATCCTCCAGTTTTCTGGCACTATTCCTATAGACAATGACGACCTAAAGATCAAAGCCAAAGGTTCAGCAATCTCCTCCCTAGCTTCCCAGAGAATCCTAGGATAAATCCCATCCGTCCCAGGGAACTTATCTATTTTCACACTTTCCAGAATTGCTAACACGTCCTCCTTATGAACCTCAATCCCTTCTAGTCCAGTAGCCTGTATCTCAGTATTCTCCTCGACAACATTGTCTTTTTCCTGTGTGACTATCATAGAATTTACAGTGTAGAAGGAGGTCACTCGGCCCATCGAGTCGCCACTGGCTCTTGAAAAGAGCACCCTACCCGAGGTCAACACCTCCACCCTATCCCCATAACCCAGTAACCCCACCCAACACTAACGGCGATTTTGACACTAAGGGCAATTTAT
Source organism: Scyliorhinus canicula (assembly GCF_902713615.1). Classification (NCBI taxonomy): domain Eukaryota; kingdom Metazoa; phylum Chordata; class Chondrichthyes; order Carcharhiniformes; family Scyliorhinidae; genus Scyliorhinus; species Scyliorhinus canicula. The sequence continues at coordinate 13,380,683 of NC_052166.1, read as the reverse complement.
CATGGCCAATCCACCTAACCTGCACATCTTTGGACTGTGGGAGGAAACCGGAGCACCCGGAGGAAACCCACGCACACACGGGGAGGATGTGCAGACTCCGCACAGACAGTGACCCAAGCCGGAATCGAACCTGGGACCCTGGAGCTGTGAAGCAATTGTGCTATCCACAATGCTACCGTGCTGCCCCAAATACTGACAAAAAATATTCATTTAGCACCTCTCCTATCTCCTCGGCCTCCATGCACAACTTCCAACTACTGTCCTCGACTGGCCCTACTCTTACCGTAGTCATTCTTTTATTCCTGACATACCTACAGAAAGCTTTAGGGTTATAAGAACATAAGAACTAGGAGCAGGAGTAGGCCATCTGGCCCCTCGAGCCTGCTCCGCCATTCAATTAGATCATGGCTGATCTTTTGTGGACTCAGCTCCACTTTCCGGCCCGAACACCATAACCCTTAATCCCTTTATTCTTCAAAAAACTATCTATCTTTACCTTAAAAACATGTAATGAAGGAGCCTCAACTGCTTCACTGGGCAAGGAATTCCATAGATTCACAACCCTTTGGGTGAAGAAGTTCCTCCTAAACTCAGTTCTAAATCTACTTCCCCTTATTTTGAGGCTATGCCCCCTAGTTCTGCTGTCACCCGCCAGTGGAAACAACCTGCCCGCATCTATCCTATCTATTCCCTTCATAATTTTAAATGTTTCTATAAGATCCCCCCTCATCCTTCTAAATTCCAACGAGTACAGTCCCAGTCTACTCAACCTCTCCTCATAATCCAACCCCTTCAGCTCTGGGATTAACCTAGTGAATCTCCTCTGCACACCCTCCAGCACCAGTACGTCCTTTCTCAAGTAAGGAGACCAAAACTGAACACAATACTCCAGGTGTGGCCGCACTAACACCTTATACAATTGCAACATAACCTCCCTAGTCTTAAACTCCATCCCTCTAGCAATGAAGGACAAAATTCCATTTGCCTTCTTAATCACCTGTTGCACTTGTAAACCAACCTTCTGTGACTCATGCACTAGCACACCCAAGTCTCTCTGAACAGCGGCATGCTTTAATATTTTATCGTTTAAATAATAATCCCGTTTGCTGTTATTCCTACCAAAATGGATAACCTCACATTTGTCAACATTGTATTCCATCTGCCAGACCCGAGCCCATTCACTTAACCTATCCAAATCCCTCTGCAGACTTCCAGTATCCTCTGCACTTTTCGCTTTACCACTCATCTTAGTGTCATCTGCAAACTTGGACACATTGCCCTTGGTCCCCAACTCCAAATCATCAATGTAAATTGTGAACAATTGTGGGCCCAACACGGATCCCTGAGGGACACCACTAGCCACTGACTGCCAACCAGAGAAACACCCATTTATCCCAACTCTTTGCTTTCTATTAATTAACCAATCCTCTATCCATGCTACTACTTTACCCTTAATGCCATGCATCTTTATCTTATGCAGCAACCTTTTGTGTGGCACCTTGTCAAAGGCTTTCTGGAAATCCAGATATACCACATCCATCGGCTCCCCGTTATCTACTGCACTGGTAATGTCCTCAAAAAATTCCACTAAATTAGTTAGGCATGACCTGCCTTTTACGAACCCATGCTGCGTTTGCCCAATGGGACAATTTCTATCCAGATGCCTCGCAATTTCTTCCTTGATGATAGATTCCAGCATCTTCCCTATTACCGAAGTTAAACTCACTGGCCTATAATTTCCTGCTTTCTGCCTACCTCCTTTTTTAAACAGTGGCGTCACGTTTGCTAATTTCCAATCCACCGGGACCACCCCAGAGTCTAGTGAATTTCGGTAAATTATCACTAGTGCATCTGCAATTTCCCTAGCCATCTCTTTTAGCACTCTGGGATGCATTCCATCAGGGCCAGGAGACTTGTCTACCTTTAGCCCCATTAGCTTTCCCATCACTCCCTCCTTAGTGATAACAATCCTCTCAAGGTCCTCACCTGTCATAGCCTCATTTCTATCAGTCGCTGGCATGTTATTTGTGTCTTCCACTGTGAAGACCGACCCAAAAAACCTGTTCAGTTCCTCAGCCATTTCCTCATTTCCCATTATTAAAACTCCCTTCTCATCCTCTAACGGACCGATATTTACCTTAGCCACTCTTTTTTGTCTTATATATTTGTAAAAACTTTTACTGTCTGTTTTTATATTCTGAGCAAGTTTACTCTCATACTCTATCTTACTCTTCTTTATAGCTTTTTTAGTAGCTTTCTGTTGCCCCCTAAAGATTTCCCAGTCCTCTAATCTCCCAGCAATCTTTGCCACTTTATATGCTTTTTCCTTCAATTTGATACTCTCCCTTATTTCCTTAGATATCCACGGTCGATTTTCCCTCTTTCTTCCGTCCTTCCTTTTTGTTGGTATAAACCTTTGCTGAGCACTGTGAAAAATCACTTGGAAGGTTCTCCACTGTTCCTCAACTGTTCCACCATAAAGTCTTAGCTCCCAGTCTACCTTAGCTAGTTCTTCTCTCATCCCCTTGTAATCTCCTTTGTTTAAACACAAAACACTAGTATTTGATTTTACTTTCTCACCCTCCATCTGTATTTTAAATTCCACCATATTGTGATCGCTCCTTCCGAGAGGATCCCTAACTTGATCCTTGATCCGACCTGCCAAAGACTTCTCATGTCCCCTCCTGGCTCTACTTAGCTCTCTCTTTGGGTCCTTCCTAGCTAACTTGTAACTCACGAGCGCCCGAACTGAACCTTCACGCCTCATCTTTACATAAGCTTCCCTCTTCCTCTTTTTAAAAAAATAATTTTTATTCAAATTTTCACATTTTCACAAAAAAGAAAACAATAACAGAAAATTCTAAGAACAAAAAGAACAGAAACCACCCCCCCCAGTATATACAAAAGAGAAACAATAAATTAATGCCCGTCGTTGGCAAAAAACAGATATTCAACCCGAAACAAAAACAAAGAGACCCTACCACCCTCGATACCGTCCTTGCTACACCCTTCCAAAATTCCCCCAGCGCTTGGTGTGCCCAGAACATGTGGACATGGTTTGCTGGGCTCCCTGAGCACATCCCGGTCTCGAAAAACCGGCTCATCCTTGTCCCGGTCATATGAGCCCGATGCAGCACCTTAAACTGTATGAGGCTAAGCCTCACACACGAAGAGGAGGAGTTCTCCCTTTCTAGGGCATTCGCCCATGTCCCCTCCTCAATCTCCTCACCCAGCTCCTCCTCCCATTTATCTTTCAGCTCCTCCACCAAGGCCTCGTCTACCTCCTGCATCACCTGGTACACTTCCGAGATCCTCCCTTCTCCAACCCATACCCCCGAGAGAACCCTGTCCTGAACCCCACACGGCGGCAGCAGAGGGAACCCCGCCACCTGCCGCCTGACAAATGCCCTTAGTTGCATGTACCTAAAGGTGTTCCCCGGGGTAAGCCCAAACTTCCCCTCCAGCTCACCCAGGCTCGCAAACGTCCCGTCTATGAGCAGGTCCCCCAGCCTCCTGACACCTGCCCTGTGCCAACTCAGGAACCCGCCATCAATTCTCCCCGGAACAAACCGGTAGTTTCCCCATATCGTGGACCCCATCGAGGCCCCCAACTCCCCCCTGTGCCACCTCCATTGCCCCCAAATCTTGAGGGTAGGCACCACCATTGGGCTCGTGCTATACCTCGTCGGAGAGAGCGGCAGCGGCGCCGTTACCAGCGCTTCCAGGCTCGTGCCCACACAGGATGCCATCTCCATCCTCTTCCATGCTGCCCCCTCCCCGTCCATTACCCACTTACGCACCAATGCTGCGTTGGCAGCCCAATAATACCCACAGAGGTCCTCCCCCCCCCCCCCCCCCCCCCCCCCCCCCCCCATCCCTGCCCCGCTCCAAGAACACCCGTCTCACCCTTGGAGTCCTGTGTGCCCACACAAACCCTGTAATGCTCCTGTTAACCCGCCTGATAAAGGCCTTCTGGATAAGGATGGGGAGGCACTGGAACAGGAACAGAAACCTCGAGAGCACCGTCATCTTGACTGATTGCACCCTACCCGCCAAAGACAGCAGCAGCATGTCCCACCTCTTAAACTCCTCCTCCATTTGCTCCACCAGCCTTGTGAGGTTTAGAATTAGAATTAGAACAGTACAGCACAGAACAGGCCCTTCGGCCCTCAATGTTGTGCCGAGCAATGATCACCCTACTCAAACCCACGTATCCACCCTATACCAGTAACCCAACAACCCCCATTAACATTATTTTTTAGGACACTAAGGGCAATTTAGCCTGGTCAATCCACCTAACCCGCACATCTTTGGACTGTGGGAGGAAACCGGAGCACCCAGAGGAAACCCACGCACACACAGGGAGGACGTGCAGACTCCGCACAGACAGTGCCCCAGCTGGGAATCGAACCTGGGACCCTGGAGCTGTGAAGCATTGATGCTAACCACCATGCTACCATGCTGCCCCCCATTTAGCTTATGCAGGGCCCCCCAGCCCCTGGCCACCTGAACCCCCAAGTACCTGAAGCTCCTCTCCGCCCTTTTCAGTGGGAGCCTCCCAATCCCCCCCCCTCCTGGTCCCCCGGGTGTACCACAAACAGCTTGCTTTTCCCAAAGTTAAGCTTATACCCTGAGAAATTCCCAAATTCCCGGAGAATCCCCATCACCACCGGCATTCCCCCCACCGGGTCCGCCACATACAACAATAGGTCATCCGCATAGAGTGACACTCAGTGCTCCTCCCCACCCCGGACCAGCCCCCTCCAGTCCCCCGACACCCTCAGCGCCATAGCCAGGGGTTCAATTGCCAGCGCAAAAAGTAGGGGGGACAGGGGACACCCCTGCCTCATCCCTCGGTATTGTCGAAAATACTCCGACCTCTTATTCGTGACCACACTCACCATCGGGGTCTCATACAACAGCCTCACCCAACTGACAAACCCCTCCCCAAACCCAAATCTTTCCAGCACCTCCCACAAGTACCCCCACTCGACCCTATCAAAGGCCTTCTCCGCATCTAGCACCACCACTATCTCCGCCTCCCCTTCCACCGCCGGCATCATAATAACGTTCAAGAGCCTCCGTATATTAGTGTTCAGCTGCCTCCCGTTTACAAACCCCGTTTGATCCTCGTGGATAACCTGCAGCACACAATCTTCTATCCTCGTGGCTAAGATCTTTGCCAACAGCTTGGCGTCCACATTCAGGAGTGAGATCAGCCTGTATGACCCACACTGCAGGGGATCCTTGTCTCGCTTAAGGATCAAGGAGATCAGCGCCCGAGACATCGTCAGGGGCAAAGCCCCCCCCCCCCCCCTCCCTCGCCTCTTTGAAGGTCCTAACCAACAGGGGGCCCCAGCAGGTCTGCCTATGCCTTGTAAAATTCAACCGGGAACCCATCCGGCCCCGGCGCCTTCCCCGACTGCATGTTCCCTATCCCTTTAACCAGCTCAACTGGCGCCCCCAGACCCTCCACCCGTCCCTCCTCCACCCTCGGGAATCTCAGCCGGTCTAAAAAGCGCCCCATCCCCCCCCCTTCTCCACCGGAGGTTCGGACCGATATAGTCTCTCATAAAAGTCCCTGAAGATCCCATTAATGTCTACACCCCTCCGCACCACATTTCCTCCCCGGTCCTTAACTCCACCAATCTCCCTAGCCACATCCCGCTTACAGAGCTGGTGTGCCAGCATCCTACTCGCCTTCGCCCCATACTCGTACACCACACCCCGAGCCTTTCTCCATTGAGCCTCCGCCTTTCTGGTGGTCAACAAGTCGAACTCAGCCTGAAGGCTGCGCCGCTCCCTCAGCAATCCCTCCTCCGGGGCCTCCGCGTATCTCCTGTCCACCCTCACCATCTCCCCCATCAATCGCTCCCTTTCTCTCTGCTCCCTTTTCTCTCTGCTCCCCTCTCTCCCTGTGGGCCCGAATGGAGATCAACTCCCCCCGAAACACTGCCTTCAGCGCCTCCCAGACCGTCCCCACTCGGACCTCCCCATTATCGTTGGCCTCCAGGTACCTCTCGATGTATCCTCGAACCTGCCCCCTCATATCCTCGTCCGCCAGCAACCCCACCTCCAAGCTCCACAACGGGCGCTGGTCTCTCTCCTCCCCCCAGCTCGAGGTCCACCCAATGCGGGGCATGGTCAGAAATGGCTATCGCCGAGTACTCAGCGTCTACTACCCCCGCAATCAGCGCCCTACTCAAAACAAAGAAGTCGATCCGGGAGTAGGCCTTATGCACATGGGAGAAGTATGAAAATTCCTTGGATCTCGGCCTCGCGAACCTCCAAGGATCCACACCTTCCATCTGGTCCATAAACCCCCTCAGCACCTTAGTCGCCGCAGGCCTCCTACCCGTCCTGGAACTGGATCGATCTAGTGGCGGATCCAGCACCATGTTGAAATCCCCCCCCCCCCCCCCCCCCATTATCAGGCCCCCCACCTCCAAATCTGGAATTCGGCCCAACATGCGCCGCATGAAACCCGCATCATCCCAATTCGGGGCCTATACATTGACCAGCACCACCCGCTCCCCTTGCAGCTTGCCGCTCACCACCACGTACCTCCCGCCGCTGTCTGCCACCACACTCGCCGCCTCAAACGACACCCTCTTCACCACCAGGATCGCCACCCCCCGGTTTTTTGCATCCAGCCCCGAATGAAACACTTGGCCCGCCCACTCCTTCTTCCTCTTGACAAGTGATTCAACTACTTTAGTAAACCACGGTTCCCTCGCTCGACCACTTCCTCCCTGCCTGACTGGTACATACTTATCAAGGACACGCAGTAACTATTCCTTGAACAAGCTCCACATTTCAATTGTGTCCATCCCCTGCAGTTTCCTTCCCCATCTGATGCATCCTAAATCTTGCCTCATCGCATCATAATTGCCTTTCCCCCAGTTATAACTCTTGCCCTGTCCATCGCTGAAGTAAATGTAACTGAATTGTGGTCACTATCACCAAAGTGCTCACCTACCTCCAAATCTAAAACCTGTCCTGAGTCATTACCCAGTACCAAATCCAATGTGGCTTCGCCTCTTGTTGGCCTATCTACATACTGTGTCAGGAAACCCTCCTGCACACATTGGACAAAAACAGACCCATCTAAAGTACTCGAACTATGGTGTTCCCAGTCACTATTTGGAAAGTTAAAGTCCCCCATAACAACTACCCTGTTACTTTTGCTCCTATCCAGGATCATCTTTGCAATCCTTTCCTCTACATCTCTGGAACTTTTCAAACCCCCAGGAGGGTGACCTCTCCTTTCCTGTTTCTAACCTCAGCCCATACTACCTCAGTAGACGAGTCCTCATCAAACATCCTTTCTGCCACCGTAATACTGTCCTTGACTAACAATGCCACCCCTCCCCCTCTTTTACCACCTTCCCTGAGCTTACTGAAATATCTAAACCCTGGAACCTGCAACAACCATTCCTGTCCCTGCTCTATCCATGTCTCCGAAATGGCCACAACATCGAAGTCCCAGGTACCAACCCGTGCTGCAGGTTCACCCATCTTATTCCGAATGCTCCTGGCGTTGAAATAGACACACTTTAGACCACCTTCCTGCCTGCTGGTACACTCCTGCAACTTTGAAACCTTACTCATGACCTCACTACTCTCAACTTCCTGTATACTGGAGCTACAATTCAGGTTCCCAACCCCCTGCTGAATTAGTTTAAACCGTCCCGAAGAGCATTAGCAAATTTCCCCCCCCAGGATATTGGTACCCCACTAGTCCAGGTGTAGACCATCCTGTTTGTAGAGGTCCCACCTACCCCAGAATGAGCCCCAATTATCCAGGTATCTGAAACCCTCCCTCCTGCACCATTCCTGTAGCCACGTGTTCAACTGCTCTCTCTCCCTATTCCTCGTCTCGCTAGCACGTGGCACGGGTAACAACCCAGAGATAATAACTCTGTTTGTTGTAGCTCTAAGATTCCACCCTAGCTCCCTGAATTCCTGCCTTACATCCCCATCCCTTTTCCTCCTATGTCGTTGGTGCCTGTGTGGACCACAACATAAGAACATAAGAACTAGGAGCAGGAGTAGGCCATCTGGCCGCTCGAGCCTGCTCCACCATTCAATGAGATCGTGGCTGATCTTTTGTGGACTCAGCTCCACTTTTGGCCCAAACACTATAACCCTTAATCCCTTTATACTTCAAAAAAACTATATATCTTTACCTTAAAAACATTTAATGAAGGAGCCTCAATTGCTTCACTGGGCAAGGAATTCCATAGATTCACAACCCTTTGGGTGAAGAAGTTCCTCCTAAACTCAGTCCTAAATCTACTTCCCCTTATTTTGAGGCTATGCCCCCTAGTTCTGCCTTTATCCGCCAGTGGAAACAACCTGCCCGCATCTATCCTATCTATTTGTTTCATAATTTTTTATGTTTCTATAAGATCCCCCCTCATCCTTCTAAATTCCAATGAGTACAGTCCCAGTCTACTCAACCTCTCCTCGTAATCCAACCCCTTCAGCTCTGGGATTAACCTACTGAATCTCCTCTGCACACCCTCCAGTGCCAGTATGTCCTTTCTCAAGTAAGGAGACCAAAACTGAACACAATACTCCGGGTTTGGCCTCACTAACACCTTATACAATTGCAGCATAACCTCCCTAGTCTTAAACTCCATCCCACTAGCAATGAAGGACAAAATTCCATTTGCCTTCTTAATCACTTGTTGCACCTGTAAACCAACTTTTTGTGACTCATGCACTAGCACACCCAGGTCTCTCTGCACAGCAGCATGCTTTAATATTTTATCATTTAAATAATAATCCCGTTTGCTGTTATTCCTACCAAAATGGATAACCTCACATTTGTCAACATTGTATTCCATCTGCCAGACCCTAGCCCATTCACTGAACCTATCCAAATCCCTCTGCAGACTTTCAGTATCCTCTGCACTTTTCGCTTTACCACTCATCTTAGTGTCATCTGCAAACTTGGACACATTGCCCTTGGTCCCCAACTCCAAATCATCTATGTAAATTGTGAACAATTGTGGGCCCAACACGGATCCCTGAGGGACACCACTAGCTACTGATTGCCAACCAGAGAAACAACCATTTATCCCAACTCTTTGCTTTCTATTAATTAACCAATCCTCTATCCATGCTACTACTTTACCCTTAATGCCATGCAGCTTTATCTTATGCAGCAACCTTTTGTGTGGCACCTTGTCAAAGGCTTTCTGGAAATCCAGATATACCACATCCATTGGCTCCCCGTTATCTACTGCACTAGTAATGTCCTCAAAAAATTCCATTAAATTAGTTAGGCATGACCTGCCCTTTATGAACCCATGCTGCGTCTGCCCAATGGGACAATTTCTATCCAGATGCCTCGCTATTTCTTCCTTGATGATAGATTCCAGCATCTTCCCTACTACTGAAGTTTTCACTTGGCCTCTAATTATCCACTCTCTGCCCACCTCCTTTTTTTAACAGTGGCGTCACGTTTGCTCATTTCCAATCCACCGCGACCAGCCCAGAGTCTGGTGAATTTTGGTAAATTGTCACTAGTGCATTTGCAATTTCCCTAGCCATCTCTTTTAGCACTCTGGGATGCATTCCATCAGGGCCAGGAGACTTGTCTACCTTTAGCCCCATTAGCTTTCCCATCACTCCCTCCTTAGTGATAACAATCCTCTCAAGGTCCTCACCTGTCATAGCCTCATTTCTATCAGTCGCTGGCATGTTATTTGTGTCTTCCACCATGAAGGCCGACCCAAAAAACCTGTTCAGTTCCTCAGCCATTTCCTCATTTCCCATTATTAAAACTCCCTTCTCATCCTCTAAAGGACCAATATTTACCTTAGCCACTCTTTTTTGTCTTATATATTTGTAAAAACTTTTACTGTCTGTTTTTATATTCTGAGCAAGTTTACTCTCATACTCTATCTTACTCTTCTTTATAGCTTTTTTAGTAGCTTTCTGTTGCCCCCTAAAGATTTCCCAGTCCTCTAATCTCCCAGCAATCTTTGCCACTTTATATGCTTTTTCCTTCAATTTGATACTCTCCCTTATTTCCTTAGATATCCACGGTCGATTTTCCCTCTTTCTTCCGTCCTTCCTTTTTGTTGGTATAAACCTTTGCTGAGCACTGTGAAAAATCGCTTGGAAGGTTCTCCACTGTTCCTCAACTGTTCCACCATAAAGTCTTAGCTCCCAGCCTTAGCTCCCAGTCCCAGTTTACCTGAATACTACTAACCTTTTGTGATTCGTATACCGGGAAACATAGATCCCTCTGTACCACAGAGTTCAGCAATCTCTCTCCATTTAAATAATATTCTGTTTTTTTATTCTCCCTGCCAAAGTGGACAAGTTCACACTTTCCCACATTATACTCCATTTGCCAAATTTTTGCCCACTTACTGAATTTATCTGTCATGGGGAACAACCCATGTCTGCTACTGAGTCTGACTAATAGTGTGACACTAACACGGTGTTCACGGTGCTTCATAAGTGGAACATAACGAAGCTGGTAGAGAAGGCCAGGGAGGATCTTAAGAGGTGGGATACAGTGCACTTAACGTTGGCGGGGAGGGTCTAAGTGGTGAAAATGAATATTCTGCCGAGGTTCATGTTTATCGTTCAGGCTCTCCCGATCTTTATACCAAAGGCCTTTTTTGGGAAAGTGGACACAATCATCTCTGACTTTGTATGGGCGGGGAAGGTGCCGAGGGTGGGGAGGACCCTGCGGCAGAGGCAGCATGGGGGTTGGCGTTGCCAAACTTGCTTCATTATTATTGGGCGGCGAATGTGGACAAGGTGCGCCGGTGGTGGGAAGGAGGAAGAGTAGAGTGGATGAGGATGGAGGAGGAATCTTGTAAGGACCTCACGGTAGCATGGTGGTTAGCATCAATGCTTCACAGCTCCAGGGTCCCAGGTTCGATTCCCGGCTGGGTCACTGTCTGTGTGGAGTCTGCACGTCCTCCCCGTGTGTGCGTGGGTTTCCTCCGGGTGCTCCGGTTTCCTCCCACAGTCCAAAGATGTGCGGGTTAGGTGGATTGGCCATGCTAAATTGCCCGTAGTGTAAGGTTAATGGGGGGATTGTTGGGTTACGGGTATACGGGTTACGTGGGTTTAAGTGGGGTGATCATTGCTCGGCACAACATCGAGGGCCGAAGGGCCTGTTCTGTGCTGTACTGTTCTATAGACCTAGTTTGAGGGCTATGGTGACGGCAGCATTGCCAATGGCTCCGAGTAGGTATTCAGGGAGCCCAGTGGTGTAGTCCACGGTGAAGATATGGAATCAGCTGAGGAGGCATTTTAGGGTGGATGGGATGTCGGTGCTAACGCCGCTGTGCGAGAATCATGGGTTTGAGCGGGGGGGGGGGGGGGGGGGGGGGGATGGGATAGTGTATACAGATGGTGGAGGGAAGTGGGGCTGGTCAAGGTGAGGGATTTATATTTGGAGGAAGGGTTTGCCCGTCTGGAGGACGTAAGGGAGAGGGTAGAGCTGCGAGGGGTAGTGACTTCAGGTATCTACAGGTCAGGGACTTTGCACGAAAGGTCTGAAAGGGGTTCCCTAGATTGCCGGGATATACCCTGCTGAAGCGACTTCTGCTTCGGATGTGGAAGGGGAGGGAAGAATTGGGGATATATATATATAAGTGGCTGGGGGAGCAGGGAGGCAAACGGGTGGTGAAGATCAAGGAGAAATGGGAAGGGAGTTGGGAATGGAGTTCAATTGGGGAATATGGAGTGAGGCACTGCGTAGCGTAAACGGGACCTTCTCTTGTGCAAGGATGAACCTGACACAGTTTAAGGTGGTGCACAGGGATTTGACTCGGGAGAGAATGCGTGGGTTCTTTCAGGGGGTGGCAGATGAGTGAGAGAGGTGTGGGCGGGGGCCAGTGAATCATATGCACATGTTTTGGGGTTTCGAAAAATTGGGTAGATTCAGGGCGAGAGTGTTCTCGGCCTTAGCCAGGATAATGGAGGAGGGAGTTGACCCGGACCCTTTGGTGGCGATATTTGTGGTTTCAGAAAAGCCGGAGCTCACAGAGAGGAGGAAGGCCGATGTCTTGGCCTTCGTCTCTCTGATTGCACGGCGCTGGATTTTGCAGGCGTGGCGGTCGGCATCGCTACCGGAGTTGGCAGCATGGTTGTGTGACCTGTATACCTTCCTTCAGTTAGAGAAGATAAAATATGAGTTGGGCTCAGCAGGGGAGTTTCAGGAAAGGTGGAGGATGTTTGTGACCGTTTGAGGAACTGTTCGCCGCAGGGGGGTGGGAGGGGGATGATGGGGAGGGGAGGGTGAAAAAGGAGAAAAATGTATACAAACTGTATAGTTTGTTTGTCATGAGAATGTCGCTTTAAGAAATGTTTGGCTGCTCATATTACTGCAGTGATGTCAGAGTGTGGGTGGAGCTGGGCTGTCTGTCAGCTTTTTACTTTTGTTTGAGGCTGTTTGCTGCAGGGTGTGTTTTAGTTTCGTTTTTCAGCGCTGGATAGCTGCAGTCACAGCCAGAAGGTTCATGTAATCTAAAGACTGTAAATCGGTCCTGGTGATTTAAAACGAATAACAGTAGTGACTTTAACCGGATGTGCTTCTGGCAAAAGGTGTTTTCAGTCTTGTGGATGTTAAAAGGAAAGCTTAGTGTTGTATTCTATGGGGATTGTATTTGAATTAATGGTTGCTAAGATGTTCACTGTATGTTTTATAAAAGGTTAACTTGAGTTCATAGAATAAATATTGTTTTGCTTTCAAAAATACTTTTCCATTTCTGCTGTACCACACCTGTAGAGTGGGCCGTGTGCTCCCCATACCATAATCTATTAAAAGTTGTGGGTCAGATGAGCAGCACGGTGGCACAGTGGTTAGCATTGCTGCCTACGGCTCTGAGGACCCGGGTTCGAATCCCGGCCCTGGGTCACTGTCCGTGTGGAGTTTGCACATTCTCCCCGTGTCTGCGTGGGTTTCGCCCCCACACCCCAAAAGATGTGCAGGATAGGTGGATTGGCCACGCTAAATTGCCCCTTAATTGGAAAAGGTAATTGGGTACTCTAAAATTTAAAAAAAAGTTGTGGGTCAGGTGAACTCCCTGATATACTTTGAGGTTCTCTAAACCCATAACAGATTGTTGGGAAGAATATTTCCCAGGGTGTTTATTTGCTGCAACCTACTTTGATACAAGTTTGAATAAAATGCGTTTGAAAAAAAAAACTAACACTTTGTGTTCCCAGCAGCAACTGAATTCATGAGAGCTTAACATCCTGAATTCAAAGATGAGCCTGAACATACATAGAATATATATATATATATACATTGGTCGTCCTCCATTATATACAATGGTTGTCTTAATTTACAGCGGTTACCGCTTGTTTTTCATTTTCCAGTAGGTGTTTAGTTAGGTTCCCTCTGGGGGGGGCCTTTCTAGTCATCTGGTGTGCCTTCTTCCCTCATCGGTTCTTTTATCCTGTTCCTGTTGGGGTGGCATGATGCCATGTATTTTGTTACGTGTTGTGCATGGTTGGGCTCCATGCCTCTTTATTCCCCTCCTCCCTGCACCCCCTTTCATTGATATTTATTTCCTGCTCCATCCCTCTGGCTTATTGACTGTTGGCAACAAACAGATCTTGGAACAATTGGGTGAATGGCTCCCACGTTTTGCAGAGGTCCTCTTCCGACCCCCGGATGGTGAATTTAATTATCTCCATCTGGAGAAATTCCGATAGGTCAGACAGAAAACCTGCAGCCTTGCGTGATGCTGCCGAGCTGGATTCTCCAGCGGGTGATTAGAGAGGCAAAGGCAAGGGCCCTCCTCCCCATGAAGATATCTGGCTGTTCTGATACCCTGGACTGCAACTCTCGGGCATGGCTCTACCCTCATCCCCACCATCTCGGAGATTGCCTCAAAGAAGGTTGACTAGACTGAGGCAAGACAAGAACATGTGAGCGTGGTTTGCCAGGGCCTCCTTGGCACCGTTCGCATTTGTAAAGACGTGCATTTCTAAAAAGTCTTCCACGGCCATCTGCACTTTACATCCAATGAAGTCAATCTTACAATCATGGGCAGCACGGTTGCATTGTGGATAGCACAATTGCTTCACAGCTCCAGGGTCCCAGGTTCGATTCCGGCTTGGGTCACTGTCTGTGAGGAGTCTGCACATCCTCCCCGTGTGTGCGTGGGTTTCCTCCGGATGCTCCGGTTTCCTCCCACAGTCCAAAGATATGCAGGTTAGGTGGATTGGCCATGATAAATTGCACTTAGTGTTGAGTGGGGTTACTGGGTTATGGGGCTAGGGTGGAGGTGTTGACCTTGGGTAGGGTGCTCTTTCCAAGAGCCGGTGCAGACTCGATGGGCCGAATGGCCTCCTTCTGCACTGTAAATTCTATGAATTATAGAATCCCTACAGTGTACAGGGAGGCCATTCAGCCCATCGTGTCTGCAATGACACTCCAAAAGAGCACCCTACCTAGGTCCAATCCCCTGTATCCCTGTAAATCCCACCTAATCTTTGGATACTAAGGGCAATTTAGCATGGCCAATCCACCTAACCTGCACATTTTTGGGCTGTGAGGAAACTGGAGCACCCGGAGGAAGCCCACGCTGACAAGGGGAGAACATGCAAACTCCACACAGTCACTCAAGGCCGGAATCAAACCCAGGTCACTGGCACGGTGAAGCACCAGTGCTAACCACTGTGCCACTGCACTGTTCCTGGAATGTAGGAAATATTGGCAACTGATTTGCATACAGCAAGATGTCTCAAACAGCGCTGTGACACTGATTAGATCATCTGTTTTGTGATGTTGGTTGAGCGATAAACATTGACTGGGACATTGGAGATTATTCCCCTTCTATTAGAACATAGAACATTACAGCGCAGTACGGGCCCTTCGGCCCTCGATGTTGCGCCGACCTGTGAAACCATCTGAAGCCTATCTGACCTACACTATTCCATTTTCATCCATATGTCTATCCAGTGACCACTTAAATGCCCTTAAATTTGGCGAGTCTACTACTGTTGCAGGCAGGGCGTTCCACACCCCTACTACTCTCTGAGTAAAGAAACTGCCTCTGACATCTGTCCTATATCTACCACCCCTCAATTTAAAGCTATGTCCCCTCGTGTTGGTCATCACCACCCAAGGAAAGAGACTCTCACTGTCCACCCTATCTAACCCTCTGACTGTCTTACATGTCTCTCTTAAGTCACCTCTCAGCCTTCTCCTCTCTAACGGAAACAACCTCAAGTCCCTGAGCCTTTCCTCGTAAGACCTTCCCTCCATACCAGGCAACATCCTAGTAAATCTCCTCTGAACCCTTTCCAAAGCTTCCACATCCTTCCTATAATGTGGTGACTAGAACTGCACGCAGTACTCCAGGAGCGGCCGCACCAGAGTTATGTACAGCTGCAGCATGACCTCGTGGCTCCGAAACTCAATCCCCCTACTGATAAAGGCTAGCACACCATATGCCTTCTTAACAGCCCTATTAACCTGGGTGGCAACTTTCAGGGATTTATGTATCTGGATGCCGAAGTCTCTCTGTTCATCTACACCACCAAGAATCTTGCCATTAGCACAGTACTCTGCATTCCTGTTACTCCTTCCAAAGTGAACCACCTCACACTTTTCCGCATTAAACTCCATCTGCCACCTCTCAGCCCAGCTCTGCAGCTTATCTATGTCCATCTGTATCCTATAACATCCTTCAGCACTATCCACAACTCCACCGACCTTCATGTCATCTGCAAATTTACTAACCCATCCTTCTGCACCCTCTTCCAGGTCATTTATAAAAATGACAAACAGCAGTGGCCCCAAAACAGATCCTTGCGGTACACCACTAGTAACTGAACTCCAGGATGAACATTTGCCATCAACCACCACCCTCTGTCTTCTTTCAGCTAGCCAATTACTGATCCAAACCGCTAAATCACCTTCAATCCCATACGTCCTTATTTTCTGCAATAGCCTACCGTGGGGAACCTTATCAAACGCCTTACTGAAATCCATATACACCACCTCAACCGCTTTACCCTCATCCACCTGTTTGGTCACCTTCTCAAAGAACTCAATAAGGTTTGTGAGGCATGACCTACCCTTCACAAAACCGTGTCGACTATCGCTAATCAACTTGTTCTTTTCAAGATGATTATAAACCCTATCTCTTGTAATCGTGCCGAATAGCATCATAATTGCCTTTCCCCCAGCTATAATTCTTGCCTTGCGGTATATACCTATCCCTGCCTATTGCTAAAGTAAACATAACCAAATTGTGATCACTATCACCAAAGTGCTCACCTACATCTAAATCTAACACCTGGCCGGGTTCATTACCCAGTACCAAATCCAATGTGGCCTCGCCCGTTGTTGGCTTGTCTACATACTGTGTTAGAAAACCCTCCTGCACATACTGCACAAAAACTGACCCATCTATAGTACTCGAACTATAGTATTTCCAGTCAATATTTGGAAAGTTAAAGTCCCCCATAACAACTACCCTGTTACTCTCGCTCCTGTCGAGAATCATCTTTGCTATCCTTTCCTCTACATCTCTGGAACTATTTGGAGGTCTATAGACAACTCCCAACACGGTGACCTCTCCTCTCCTGTTCCTAAGCTCGGCCCATACTACCTCAGTAGACGAGTCCTCCAACGTCCTTTCTACCGCCGTAATACTTTCCTTGATTAACAATGCCACACCCCCCCCCCCTCTTTTACCATCTTCTCTGTTCTTACAGAAACATCTAAATCCTGGAACCTGCAACAACCATTCCTGTCCCTGCTCTACCCATGTCTCCGAAATCGCCACAACATCGAGATCCCAGGTACCAACCCATGCTGCAAGCTCACCCACCTTATTCCGGATGCTCCTGGCGTTGAAGTAGACACACTTCAAACCAGCGTCTTGCTTGCCGGTGCCCTCTTTTGAACTTTTAACCCTATCCCTGACCTCACTACTCTCAACATCCTGTACACTGGGACTACAATTTAGGTTCCCATCCCCCTGCTGAATTAGTTCAAACCCCCCCCCCCCCCCCCCCCCCGCCCCCCCGAAGAGCACTAGCAAATCTACCCCCCCAGAGAACCCTCTGGTTCAGGTGAAGACCATCCTGTTTGTAGAGGTCCCACCTACCCCAGAATGAGCCCCCAGGAAACCAAAACCCTCTCTCCTGCACCATCTCTGTAGCCACGTGTTCAACTCCTCTCTCCTTATTTCTCACTTCGCTAGCACGTGGCACGGGTAACAACCCAGAGATAACAACTCTGTTTGTTCTAGCTCTCAGCTTCCACCCTAGCTCCCTGAATTTCTGTCTCAAATCCCCACCTCTCTTCCTACCTATGTCGTTGGTACCTATGTGGACCACGACTTGGGGCTGCCCCCCCCTCCCCCTTAAGGATCCAATAAACACGATCAGAGACATCACGAACCCTGGCACCTGGGAGGCAACACACCAACCGTGAGTCTCTTTCGTTCCCACAGAACCTCCTGTCTGTTCCTCTAACTATGGAGTCCCCAATGACAAGTGCTCAGTTCCTCTTCTCCCTTCCCTTCTGAGCAACAGGGACAGACTCTGTGCCAGAGACCTGTGCCCTATTGCTTACCCCTTGTAAGTCGTCCCCCGCAACAGTATCCAAAATGGTATATTTGTTATAGAGGGGAACGACCACAGGGGATCCCTGCACTGCCTGCCGGTTCCCTCTCCCTCCCCTGACGGTAACCCATCTACCGTCTTCTTTTACCTGAGGTGTGACTACCTCCCTATAACTCCTCTCAATAACCCCCTCCACCTCCCGAATGATCCGAAGTTCCTCCAGCTCCAGGTCCCTAACGCGGTTCTCGAGGAGCTGGAGTTGGGTGCACTTCCCGCAGATGTAGTCAGCAGGGACACTCGAGGTGACCCTTTCCTCCCACATTCTTCGGAATACTTTATTGGAATTGTTTACATTCACTCTTGGTATTCCAATAGCGCAGTAACATAGCAGTTTTGTCATTGAACTAGTAATTCAGAGGTCTGGGGTAATACGCTAGAGGTTTGAATTCAAATCCCACTAACAACAGCGGAACTTCAATTCAATTAATTCAATAAATTCTGGAATAAAAAGTTATTATCAGCAATAATCAATATGAAACTACGAGACTATTGCATAAACTCATCTGATTCACTGAAAAGGAAATCTGCTAATCTTTTTCTGTGTGGCTTGTTTGTGGCTCCAGACCCACAGCAATATAGTTGACCCTTAACTCCGACATGGCTTCATAGATTATCATAGAATTTACAGTGCAGAAGGAGGCCATTCGGCCCATCGAGTCTGCACCGGCTCTTGGAAAGAGCACCCTACCCAAGGTCAACACCTCCACCCCCATCCCCATTACCCAGTAACCCCACCCAACACTAAGGGCAATTTATCATGGCCAATCCACCTAACCTGCACATCTTTGGACTGTGGGAGGAAACTGGAGCACCCGGAGGAAACCCACGTGGACACGGGGAGGATGTGCAGACTCCGCACAGACAGTGACCCAAGCCGGAATCGAACCTGGGACCCTGGAGCTGTGAAGCGATTGGGCTATCCACAATGCTACCGTGCTGCCGTTTTTTGTTTTTTTTCATTGACAAAGGCTCTGCAATCTCCTCCCTGGCTTCCCAGAGAATCCTAGGATAAATCCCATCTGGCCCAGGGCACTTATCTATTTTGACATTTTCCAAAATTGCTAACACCTCCTCCTTTTGAACCTCAATTCCATCTAGCCTGGTCGACTGAACCTGAGTGTTCTCCTTGACAACATTGTCTTTCTCCAGTGTAAACACTGACGAAAAATATCCATTTAACGCTTCCCCCATCTCCTCTGATTCCACACACAACTTTCCACTACTATCCTTGATTGGCCCTAATCTTACTCTAGTCATTCTTTTGTTCCTGACATACCTATAGAAAGCCTTAGGGTTTTCCTTGATCCTATCCGCCAACGACTTTTCGTGTCCTCTCCTCGCTCTTCTTAACTCTCCCTTTAGGTCCTTCCTGGCTAACTTGTAACTCTAAAGTGCCCTAACTGAGCCTTCATGTCTCATCCTAACATAAGCCTTCTTCTTCCTCTTGACAAGTGCTTCAACTTCCTTAGTAAACCACGGTCCCCTTGCTCGACAACTTCCTCCCTGCCTGACAGGTACATACTTATCAAGGACACGCAGTAGCTGTTCCTTGAAAAAGCTCCACATTTCGATTGTACCCATCCCCTGCAGTTTCCTTCCCCATCCTATACATCCTAAATCTTGCCGAATAGCATCATAATACCTTTCCCCCAGCTATAATTCTTACCTTGCGGTATATACCTATCCCTGCCCATTGCTAAAGTAAACATAACCGTGTTGTGATCACTATCACCAAAGTGCTCACCTACATCTAAATCGAACACCTTTCCGGGTTCATTACCCAGTACCAAATCCAATGTGGCCTCGCCCCTTGTTGGCCTGTCTACATAGTGTGTCAGAAAACCCTCCTGCACACACTGTACAAAAACTGACCCATCTATAGTACTCGAACTATAGTATTTCCAGTCAATATTTGGAAAGTTAAAGTCCCCCATAACAACTACCCTGTTACTCTCGCTCCTGTCGAGAATCATCTTTGCAATCCTTTCCTCTACATCTCTGGAACTATTCGGAGGTCTATAGACAACTCCCAACAGGGTGACCTCTCCTCTCCTGTTCCTAACCTCGGCCCATTCTATCTCAGTAGACGAGTCCTCAAACATCCTTTCTACCGCCGTAATACCTTCCTTGATTAACAATGCCACCCCCCCCCCCCTTAACCATCTTCTCTGTTCTTACAGAAACATTAAATCCTGGAACCTGCAACAACCAATCCTGTCCCTGCTCTACCCATGTCTCCGAAATCGCCACAACATCGAGATCCCAGGTACCAACCCATGCTGCAAGCTCACCCACCTTATTCCGGATGCTCCTGGCGTTGAAGTAGACACACTTCAAACCAGCGTCTTGCTTGCTGGTGCCCTCTTTCGAACTTTTAACCCTATCCCTGACCTCACTACTCTCAACATCCTGTACACTGGGACTACAATTTAGGTTCCCATCCCCCTGCTGAATTAGTTTAAACCCCCCCCCCCGAAGAGCACTAGCAAATCTCCGCCCCAGGATATTGGTACCCCTCTGGTTCAGGTGAAGACCATCCTGTTTGTAGAGGTCCCACCTACCCCAGAATGAGCCCCAATTATCCAGGAAACCAAAACCCTCCCTCCTTCACCATCCCTGTAGCCACGTGTTCAACTCCTCTCTCCTTATTTCTCACTTCGCTAGCACGTGGCACGGGTAACAACCCAGAGATAACAACTCTGTTTCTTCTAGCTCTCAGCTTCCAACCTAGCTCCCTGAATTTCTGTCTAATCCCCATCTCTCTTCCTACCTATGTCGTTGGTACCTATGTGGACCACGACTTGGGGCTGCTCCCCCTCCCCCTTAAGGATCCCAAAAACACGATCAGAGACATCACGAACCCTGGCACCTGGGAGGCAACACACCAACCGTGAGTCTCTTTCGTTCGCAGGCTGTTTGCCAAGGAGGCCCGACAAACCACGCTCACATGTACTTGTCTTGCCCCAGTCTAGTCAGCGTTCTTTAAGGCAGTTTTATTCAAGTTTCAAGGTCAGTGAGGGGTGGCCATTAAATGTTGACTTTACCAACGATGCCCACAACCTAACAATGCACAGAGAGCATTTGAATGTGAAAAACAGATGCATGTGCATAAAAGACATTTGAAAATGAGTATGAGGTTATCTATTTTAGACTATCAATCTGAGTACTTTTTTTAAATGGCGAAAATCAAGGAATAGGTTTACTTCCAAAGAGATTTCAGGATCCATGTACCAGGATTACTAAAATGCCGTCGTCAGGAAGAAGTTATCAAACAGGCTCTTGGAATGGTAGTCTTTATCTCAACAAGTGGAATACAAAGGGAAGTTTTGCAACAAAGATACAAATCCCTGGTTAGACCATATCTAGTCTACTGTTTTGGACTATATTTGGAATATATTGCATTCGGAAGGAGTGCAGAGCAGATTTCCCAGAATGAAACCGAATCTCCACTGGTTAAAGTATGAGGAGTAATTGCATATAAACTCAGTTGTTTTCCCTGCAATATTCAAAATTCTGGGGTGATTTAATGGAAATGTAAAAGATTTTATAAGGAATTGATGGAGGAGGAATTTTGTAAGGGGTCTAGTTTGAGGGCTATGGTGATGGCAGCATTGCCAATGGCTCCAAGTAGGTATTCAGGGAGCCCAGTGGTGCAGTCCACGGTTAAAATAGGGAATCAGCTGAGGAGGCATTTTAGGGTGGAAGGGATGTCGGTGCTAACGCCGCTGTGCGAGAATCATCCGTTTGAACCGGGGGGGGGGGGGGGTTGTGGATAGTGTATACAGGAGGTGGAGGGAAGTGGGGCTGATCAAGGTGAGGGATTTGTATTTGGAGGAAGGGTTCGCCAGTCTGGAGGAGCTGAGGGAGAGGGTAGAGCTGCCATGGGGTAGAGAGTTCAGGTATTTACAGGTTAGGGACTTTGCGCAAAAGGTCTGGAAGGGGTTCCTTCGATTGCCGGGGTACACTCTGCTGGAGCGACTGCTGCTTCCGGATGTGGAAGGGGAGGGAAGAATTTGGAAATATATATAAGTGGCTTGGGGGGAGGGAAGTGAGCGGGTGGTGAAGATCAAGGAGAAATGGGTAGTGGAGTTGGGAATGGAGATCAGTTGGGGAGTATGGGGTGAGGTACTGCGAAGGGTAAACGGGGCCTCCTCTTGTGCAAGGATACAGTTTAAGGTGGTGCACAGGGTGCATATGACTCGGGCAAGAATGAGTGGGTTCTTTCAGGGGGTAGCAGATAAGTGCGTCAGGGGGTAGCAGATGAGTGCGAGAGGTGTGGGCGGGGGCCAGCGAATCATGCGCACATGTTTTGGGGTTGTGAAAAATTGGGAAGATTCTGGGCGGGGCTGTTAGCCAGGATAGTGGAGGAGGAGGTGGTCACGGACCCTTTGGTGGTGATATTTGGGGTTTCAGAGAAGCTGGAGCTCATGGAGAGGAGGAAGGCCGATGGCATGGCCTTCGCCTCTCTGATTGACCTGTATGACTTCCTGCGGTTAGAGACGATAAATTATGAGTTAAGGGGCTCAGCAGGGGAGTTTGAGAAAAGGTGGGGGATGTTTGTGTGGTGAATGTATAGTACTAGTAATTCACCAGCGTATTCGTATCATGTTCTGCCATTGTGTTACAGCTATGTTATGTTGTTGACCTTGTGGGCACCACCTATGGGCCATTGTGTGGCTTCACCCACAGGGGGATATGTTGGGGCATGTGCGGGTTCCGCCCATGGCTCCTCCCATGAAAGGAAGTATAAAGAGAAGTTGACCTGTAGGAGGTTGACAGTATTGTACCAGTCCAGGCAGGCACTGTTCTAAGCTGATTAAAACCTTGGTTTGCTTCTACTCGTGTCTTTGAGTGAATTGATGGTCGCATCAGTTTGTGACCGTGTTTGAGGAGCTGTTCGTCGCAGGAGGGTGGGTGATGGGGAGAGGGGGTGAAAAAGGAGGAAAATTTGTATAAACTGTATAGTTGATTGTTGGGAAGAATGTTTCCCGGGGTGTTTATTTGCTGTAACTACTTTGATACTAGTTTGAAAAAAATGCGTTTTTAAAAAAAGAAAAGAAATAGAGAGAAACTTTATCCAATGGTAGAGGATTTTAGGCCAGGGAAAGAACCTAAAAATCAGAAGCACTGCATTCATGAGAGACCTTTATCAAAGGGATGGCAGCAGTGTGGAACTCTTTCTCATAAAGTTAGCTGATGCAATCCCAAAAACTTAAGATCTGAAGAAAATAGATTGTTGGTAGCCAAGGGAGATAAGTGGATAGAGAATTGTGAGGACGGATAGATTTAGGGTGCAGAAGAGGGGAAATCAGCCAGTGTTCCAACTCCTGATCACTGGCCAATGATCCTGGGTTAGAGAGAATCAGCCATGATTCCAGCTCCTGATCAGTGATCCCTGAGTTAAAGAAAGGGGAAATCAACCAGGATTCCTGATCCTGACCACTGTCCCTGTGTAGAGTGAGGGGAAATCAGTCAGAATTTCTGATCCTGGTCACTATAGGATCGGACAAAGCTGTGAGGTAGTTCGAAAATGAGAGTGATTGTTTCATAGCTCCCTGTCAAACTGAAATGAGCTATCTAAACAGAAAGAATGTCAAATATTGTATTATCAGCCAGCCTATCAGTCACATATAAAGATTGTGCAACAGAGTGAAGTATTGAATCCTGTGGACTTAAAAATAGGTATGAGAGACTGACTCATAAATTGTATTTTTAACGGTGTTACAAACACTTGCTTGATATAAACTCTCATTTCCTGTGATCTGCCTGCCTTATATAAAGAGCAGTTCCCAGCTCTGGCCTCTCCTTGGAGTACAGACTTTTCCCACTGTGTAACTCTTGAGTAAACGCGTCTCTGCTGCACTCTGGCCCATCCCCCCACTTTCCCACAGTGGTTCAGAGTCAGCAGGTTCTCACACACACCTCCCATGGGGCCAGGAAGAGGGCATGCCGGTCTGTCTGCTTCTCTGTGAGCCTGTGAACTACTCGCCTCTGCACTCTCACCAGCTGCCCCTGTCTCACTTTCTCTCCCAGCAGATCTCCTGTTGTGCTGTGCCCGTTCTTTCAGACTGAAAATTGTCAGAAACAACATATCAAATCTCCAAGGCAGGAGTGCTGATCGCAATTGAGGCACTGCCCTTCACCCAACACAACCCCAGGAACAGTTCTACCACCCCCCCCCCCCCCCCCAACCAAATCTCGCCCACTGCAGATGTACTTTGCACAACTCCACCGTTCCTGCCCATGTTTTTGTGGGTGTTGTACATCAGAGCACTAATCAGCTGACTCTGCCTGAACCAACCACACCACTGTGTATATGACAGATGTAGTGATCTTTACATGGGTATGTACAGAAGGGGCTGATGGGTAATGGAAAGACCACTAGGGGGCAGCACTGGCGTGTATAAAGGGGGAAGCAAGCAGCCCTCTGGCCTGTTGGGTGGATTAGACTGTGAGGAGAACAGAGGCAGAGATTTAGCTCAGGGCTGCCAGTGTGGTCAGGCCTAGTTGTAGTGTATAGAAAAGTTGTAACCATTCTACCAGTACAGTACTTAAAGTAAGAACTCACGCAGTTATTTAAGTTGTGTTGCTCAACAAACCTTCTGTAAAACTTCTGGACGACATAGAGCCTTCTTCCAAACCTCTACTGTAACTGAGATGAGTAGCACAGATTAGCCATACAGGTAACAAAACAACAAAGATGACCAACTCCTCTGCAAACGAAAGAAATAGCAACCACTGTATTTAGCATATAAAGTGGCAAAGATTGCTGGGAGATTAGAGGACTGGGAAATCTTTAGAGGGCAACAGAAAGCTACTAAAAAAGCTATAAAGAAGAGTAAGATAGAGTATGAGAGTAAACCTGCTCAGAATATAAAAACAGACAGTAAAAGTTTTTACAAATATATAAGACAAAAAAGAGTGGCGAAGGTAAATATTGGTCCTTTAGAGGATGAGAAGGGAGTTTTAATAATGGGAAATGAGGAAATGGCTGAGGAACTGAACAGGTTTTTTGGGTCGGTCTTCACAGTGGAAGACACAAATAACATGCCAGCGACTGATAGAAATGAGGCTATGACAGGTGAGGACCTTGAGAGGATTGTTATCACTAAGGAGGGAGTGATGGGCAAGCTAATGGGGCTAAAGGTAGACAAGTCTCCTGGCCCTGATGGAATGCATCCCAGAGTGCTAAAAGAGATGGCTAGGGAAATTGCAGATGCACTAGTGATAATTTACCGAAATTCACTAGACTCTGGGGTGGTCCCGGTGGATTGGAAATTAGCAAACGTGACGCCACTGTTTAAAAAAGGAGGTAGGCAGAAAGCAGGAAATTATAGGCCAGTGAGCTTAACTTCGGTAGTAGGGAAGATGCTGGAATCTATCATCAAGGAAGAAATAGCGAGGCATCTGGATAGAAATTGTCCCATTGGGCAGACGCAGCATGGGTTCGTAAAGGGCAGGTCATGCCTAACTAATTTAATGGAATTTTTTGAGGACATTACCAGTGCAGTAGATAACGGGGAGCCGATGGATGTGGTATATCTGGATTTCCAGAAAGCCTTTGACAAGGTGCCACACAAAAGGTTGCTGCATAAGATAAAGATGCATGGCATTAAGGGTAAAGTAGTAGCATGGATAGAGGATTGGTTAATTAATAGAAAGCAAAGAGTTGGGATTAATGGGTGTTTCTCTGGTTGGCACTCAGTAGTTAGTGGTGTCCCTCAGGGATCCGTGTTGGGCCCACAATTGTTCACAATTTACATAGATGATTTGGAGTTGGGGACCAAGGGCAATGTGTCCAAGTTTGCAGATGATACTAAGATGAGTGGTAAAGCGAAAAGTGCAGAGGATACTGGAAGTCTGCAGAGGGATTTGGATAGGTTAAGTGAATGGGTTCGGGTCTGGCAGATGGAATACAATGTTGACAAATGTGAGGTTATCCATTTTGGTAGGAATAACAGCAAACGGGATTATTATTTAAACGATAAAATATTAAAGCATGCCGCTGTTCAGAGAGACTTGGGTGTGCTAGTGCATGAGTCACAGAAGGTTGGTTTACAAGTGCAACAGGTGATTAAGAAGGCAAATGGAATTTTGTCCTTCATTGCTAGAGGGATGGAGTTTAAGACTAGGGAGGTTAGTTGCAATTGTATAAGGTGTTAGTGCGGCCACACCTGGAGTATTGTGTTCAGTTTTGGTCTCCTTACTTGAGAAAGGACGTACTGGCGCTGGAGGGTGTGCAGAGGAGATTCACTAGGTTAATCCCAGAGTTGAAGGGGTTGGATTATGAGGAGAGGTTGAGTAGACTGGGACTGTACTCTAGACTGGGAATTTAGAAGGATGAGGGGGGATCTTATAGAAACATTTAAAATTATGAAGGGAATAGATAGGATAGATGCGGGCAGGTTGTTTCCACTGGCGGGTGACAGCAGAACTAGGGGGCATAGCCTCAAAATAAGGGGAAGTAGATTTAGGACTGAGTTTAGGAGGAACATCTTCACCCAAAGGGTTGTGAATCTATGGAATTCCTTGCCCAGTGAAGCAGTTGAGGCTCCTTCATTACATGTTTTTAAGGTAAAGATAGATAGTTTTTTGAAGAATAAAGGGATTAAGGGTTATGGTGTTCGGGCCGGAAAGTGGAGCTGAGTCTACAAAAGATCAGCCATGATCTAATTGAATGGCGGAGCAGGCTCGAGGGGCCAGATGGCCTACTCCTGCTCCTAGTTCTTATGTTCTTATGTTCTTATCATAAAGATTAGCAGCCCCTGCACGATTACAAGGAACAATAGCCCCTGTATATTGTGGAGATTAGCAATCCTGGTGTATAATAGAAATTCGGCAGTCATTGCCTAGTATACCAACTGGAAAAGCAGTCCGTGTATAATAGAGATTAGCAGTCGCTATGTATGTTATAGAGACTAGCAGCCCCTGTGTATATTATAGAGATTAGCAGTCCCTGTGTATATTATAGAGATTAGCAGTCCCTGTGTATATTATAGAGATTAGCAGTCCCTGTGTATACTATAGAGATTAGCAGCCCCTGTGTATATTATAGAGATTAGCAGTCCCTGTGTATATTATAGAGATTAGCAGTCCGTGTGTATGTTATAGAGATTAGCAGTCCCTGTGTATATTATAGAGATTAGCAGTCCCTGTGTATACTATAGAGATTAGCAGCCCCTGTGTATATTATAGAGATTAGCAGGCCCTGTGTATGTTATAGAGATTAGCAGTCCCTGTGTATATTATAGAGATTAGCAGTCCCTGTGTATATTATAGATATTAGCAGTCCCTGTGTATGTTATAGAGATTAGCAGTCCCTGTGTATACTATAGAGATTAGCAACCCCTGTGTATGATATAGAGATTAGCAGCCCCTGTGTATATTATAGAGATTAGCAGTCCCTGTGTATACTATAGAGATTAGCAGCCCCTGTGTATATTATAGAGATTAGCAGTCCCTGTGTATATTATAGAGATTAGCAGTCCCTGTGTATACTATAGAGATTAGCAGCCCCTGTGTATATTATAGAGATTAGCAGGCCCTGTGTATGTTATAGAGATTAGCAGTCCCTGTGTATATTATAGAGATTAGCAGTCCCTGTGTATATTATAGATATTAGCAGTCCCTGTGTATGTTATAGAGATTAGCAGTCCCTGTGTATACTATAGAGATTAGCAACCCCTGTGTATGATATAGAGATTAGCAACCCCTGTGTATATTATAGAGATTAGCAGTCCCTGTGTATATTATAGAGATTAGCAGTCCCTGTGTATATTATAGAGATTTGCAGTCCATATGTATATTATAGAGATTAGCAGTCCGTGTGTATATTATAGAGATTAGCAGGCCCTGTGTATATTATAGAGATTAGCAGCCCCTGTGTATATTATAGAGATTAGCAGCCCCTGTGTATATTATAGAGATTAGCAGTCCATGTGTATATTATAGAGATTAGCAGGCCCTGTGTATGTTATAGAGATTAGCAGTCCCTGTGTATGTTATAGAGAATAGCAGCCCCTGTGTACATTACAGAGAATATCAGCGCCTGTGTATATTATAGAGATTACCTGTCCCTGTGTACATTACGGAGAATAGCAGCCCCTTTGTATATCATACAGATTAGCATGCTCTGTCTATATTGGAGAGAATAGCAGCCCCTGTGCTAACCATTAAGTTCTCAGCCTAGTCTCATGGCGTCGAGGACCCGGGTTGTTCCCAGCCCTGGGTAACTGTTCAAAGAACAAAAAACAAATAAAGTTACAGCACAGGAACAGGCCCTTCGGCCCTCCCAGCCTGCGCGAATCCAGATCCTTTATCTAAACCTGTCGCCTATTTTCCAAGGATCTACTTCCCTCTGTTCCCCGCCCGTTTATATATCTGTCTAGATGCATTTTAAATGATCTATCGTGCCCGCCTCTACCACCTCCGCTGGCACAGCGTTCCAGGCACCCACCACCGTCTGCGTAAAAAACTTCCCACGCACATCTCCCTTAAACTTTTCCCCTCTCACCTTGAAATCATGACCCCTTGTAATTGACACCCCCACTCTTGGAAAAAGCTTGTTGCTATCCACCCTGTCCATACCTCTCATAATTTTGTAGACCTCAATCAGGTCCCCCCCTCAACCTCCGTCTTTCCAACGAAAACAATCCTAATCATAGCTAGCACCCTCCATACCAGGCAACATCCTGGTGAACCTCCTCTGCGCCGTCTCTAAAGCATCCACATCCTTCTGGTAATGTGGCGACCAGAACTGCACGCAGTATTCCAAATGTGGCCTAACCAAAGACATATACAACTGTAACATGACCTGCCAACTCTTGTACTCAATACCCCGTCCAATGAAGGCAAGCATGCTGTATGCCTTCTTGACCACTCTATTGACCTGCGTTGCCACCTTCAGGGTACAATGGACCTGAATTCCCAGATCTCTCTGTACATCAATTTTCCCCAGGACTCTTCCATTGACCGTATAGTCCGCTCTTGAATTGGATCTTCCAAAATGCATCATCTCGCATTTGCCTGGATTGAACTCCATCTGCCATTTCTCTGCCCAACTCTCCAATCTATCTATATTTTGCTGTATTCTCTGACAGTCCTTCTCGTTATCTGCAACTCCACCAATCTTAGTATCATCTGCAAACTTGCTCATCAGACCACCTATACCTTCATCCAGATCATTTACTTATATCACAAACAACAGTGGTCCGAGCACGGATCCCTGTGGAACACCACTAGTCATCTTTCTCCATTTTGAGACACTCCCTTCCACTACTCTCTGTCTCCTGTTGCCCAGCCAGTTCTTTATCCATCTAGCTAGTACACCCTGAATCCCATACAACTTAATTTTTTCCATCAACCTGCCATGGGAAACTTTATCAAACGCCTTACTGAAGTCCATGTATATGACATCTACAACCCTTCCCTCATTAATTAACTTTGTCACTTCCTCAAAGAATTCTATTAGGGTTGTAAGACATGACCTTCCCTGCACAAAACCATGCTGCCTATCACTGTTAAGTCTATTTTCTTCCAAATGTGAATAGATCCTATCCCTCAGTATCTTCTCCAACAGTTTGCCTACCACTGACGTCCAGCTCACAGGTCTATAATTCCCTGGATTATCCCTGCTACCCTTCTTAAACAAAGCAATTTTCCAGTCCTCCGGGACCTCACCCGTGCTCAAGGATGCTGCAAAGATATCTGTTAAGGCCCCAGCTATTTCGTCCTTCAATTCCTTCAGTAACCTGGGATAGATCCCATCCGGACCTGGGGACTTGTCCACCTTAATGCCTTTTAGAATACCCAAAACTTCCCCCTTCCTTATGCCAACTTGACCTAGAGTATTTAAACATCTATCCCCAGCCTCAACATCCATCATGTCCCTCTCCTTGGTGAATACCAATGCAAAGTACTCATTAAGAATCTCACCCATTTCCTCTGACTCCATGCATAAATTCCCTCTTTTGTCTTTGAGTAGGCCAATCCTTTCTCTAGTTACCCTCTTGCTCCTTATATACTCCTTATATAAGTACAACTGTTTCACAGCTCCAGGGTCCCAGGTTCGATTCCGGCTTGGGTAACTGTCTGTGCGGAGTCTGCGCGTTCTCCCCATGTCTGCGTGGGTTTCCTCCGGGTGCTCCGGTTTCCTCCCACAGTCCAAAGATGTGCAGGTTAGGTGGATTGGCCATGATAAATTGCCCTTGGTGTCCAAAATTGCCGTCAGTGTTGGGTGGGGTTACTGGGTTATGGGGATAGGGTGGAGGTGTTGACCTCGGGTAGGGTGCTCTTTCCAAGAGCCGGTGCAGACTCGATGGGCCGAGTGGCCTCCTTCTGCACTGTAAATTCTATGATAATCTATAATATACGAATAAAAGGCTTTGGGATTTTCCTTAACCCTGTTAGCCAAAGATATTTCATGACCCCTTTTAGCCCTCTTTATTGCGCGTTGAGATTTGTCCTACTTTCCCGATATTCCTCCAAAGCTTCATCAGTTTTAAGTTGCCTAGATGTTATGTATTCTTCCTTTTTCATCTTAGCTGATCTCACAATTCCACCCGTCATCCATGGTTCCCTAATCTTGCCATTTCCAACCCTCATTTTCACAGGGACATGTCTGTCCTATGGAGTTTGCATGTTACCCTGTGTTTGCATGGGTCTCACCCGCACAACCCAAAAGAAATGCAGGGTAGGTGAATTGGCCACGCTAAATTGGCCCTGAATTTGAAAAAAAGAATTGGGTATTCTAAATTTACTTTTCAAAAAAGATTTCTGCCTTGCTGATTCAGCGCAGCAATAACAGTTTCTGTTCAGGCTCTGCAACGCAGAGCTCCAGCTGTTCCAGCGAACGACACTGCCCACATATGTGGCTGTGTCATGGAGTTCCCACGTGCCACAGAATGTGCACAGAACAGGAATGTGATGCTCTGTCCTGTCTCTACTTACTGAGACAATTAATAACATTTCTTAATTTAACCCATCTCCCTCACTTAGAAAAATCAACATCAAAATTCAGCAACTGATCATCTTCCTGCTATCATAGAAACATACAGTGAAAATAGAACCAGGAAGCTGCCATTCGGCCCTTCAAGCCTGCTCCGCCATTCATTATGATCATAGCTGATCGTCAAGTTCAATACCCTGATCCCACCTTCCCCTATTCCCTTTGATCCCTTTAGCTCCAAGCGCTATATCTAATTCCTTCTTGAAATTACACAACGTTTTGGCCTCAGCTATTTCCTGTGGTAGTGATTTCCACAGATTCCCCACTCCCTGGGTGATGAAATTTCTCCTCACCTCAGTCCTAAGATTCATCCTTTATCATCAAACTATGACCCCCTAGTTCAGGACTCCCCACCATCGGGAACATTCTTTCTGAGTCTACACTGTCTAATCCTGTTGGAATTTTAAAATTTCTATGAGATTCTCCCTCTTCTAAACTCCAATGAATGTAATCCTAACCGATTTAGTCTCTCCTCGTATGTCAATCCTGCCATCCCAGGAATCAGCCTGGTAGACCTTGATTTTTCCATGATTTTTCTTTTCTTATGTTGTTTTGGGATTCAATGAAATAAAAATAGCTTATTGGGGCAGCAGGGTAGCATGGTGGTTAGCATCAATGCTTCACAGCTCCAGGGTCCCAGGTTCGATTCCCGGCTGGGTCACTGTCTGTGTGGAGTCTGCACGTCCTCCCCCTGTGTGCGTGGGTTTCCTCCGGGTACTCCGGTTTCCTCCCACAGTCTAAAGATGTGCGGGTTAGGTGGATTGGCTATGCTAAATTGCCCGTAGTGTCCTAAAAAGTAAGGTTAAGGGGTGGGTTGTTGGGTTACGGGTATAGGGTGGATACGTGGGTTTGAGTAGGGTGATCATGGCTCGGCACAACATCGAGGGCCGAAGGGCCTGTTCTGTGCTGTACTGTTCTATATTGTCACAAGTAGGCTTCAAATGAAGTTACTCTGAAAAGCCCCTAGTCGCCACATTCCGGCGCCTGTTCGGGGAGACTGGGACGGGAATTGAACCGTGCTGCTGGCCTGCCTTGGTCTGCTTTAAAAGCCAGCGATTTAGCCCTGTGCTAAACCAGCCTCCACGTAACATGAATACATGTTAATGTCCATACTCAACATGTACCGCTCAGGTCCATACTCCATGCTGGGCCTTTTCTCCCACTGCCACTCCCTTTGCCACCTCTGCTTCAGGTAGTAAACTATCTTCAGGTGCTTCACAGGAATATTATCAAACACAATTTGGCATCAAGGCACCGGAGATGTTAGGAGAGTTAACCAACAGCTTGGTCAAGCAGGTAAGTTTTAAGGAACACTTAAGCGGATGAGAGAAAGATGGAAAGGTTTAGGGAATGAATTCCAGAGCTTAAAGCCTCAACAGATGAAGATGTGGCCATCAATGATGGAACAACGAACATGGGGCTTTTTTATAGAGAGCAGGAAGAAGGGAGAACAGATCTCTCATAAGGTTAGAACATAGAACATACAGTGCAGAAGGAGTGCATCGAGTCTGCACCGACCCACTTAAGCCCTCACCTCCACCCTATCCCCGTAACCCAATAACCCCTCCTAAACTTTTTTGGTTATTAAGGGCAATTTATCATGGCCAATCCATCTAACCTGCACATCTTTGGACTGTGGGAGGAAACCGGAGCACCCGGAGGAAACCCACGCAGACACGGGTTAGAACATGCAGTCTCCACACAGACAGTGACCCAGCTGGGAATCGCGACTGGAATCCTGGAGCTGTGAAGCAACTGTGCTAATCACTTATGCTACCGTGCTGCCCACAGTTGGTGAGAAGGAGGAAGCAATGGAGAGGGAAAAGAGGGGGAAAAGTCCTGGAAGAACTTAAAAACAAGATTGAGAATTTTTAAATTCAGGCTTTGCTGAACTTGGGGATACTGCAGGTCAGTGATAGGATATGGACTGAAGAATTTTGGATGGGTTTGAGGTTAAATAGAATGTGGGAGACCTGCGGGGAAGATGTTGGAGTAATTAAATATAGAAGTATTGGGTGAACGTTTCAGCAACAGGTGAGCTGTGGCAAGGGCACAGTCAAGAGATGTTATGGAGTGAAAAGAAGCAGTCTTTTTACGATAATATGGATATGTGGTCAAGAACTCATGATTATTACATGAAGTTTGCGTGCAGTTCAGGTTGTGGCAGTTGCCAAAGAGAGGGATGAAGTTGGTAGCTCGGAAGCAAAATTTGTGGTGGGAAAGGAAGACAATTGTTTTGATCACACCAATACTTAGATTTCACAGTAACTTCATTGCAGTTTTGATGTAAGCCTACTTGTGACACTAATAAAAATTAGTATTATGAAGAAAATTTCTGCTCAATGAGTCCTGCATGTCACATAAACACTGTCATAAATCATGAGGAATTGTTGGCTGGAGTGTGTTGTCAGACTGTACCCTGAGACCTGAGGAAGGAGCAGTGCTCCGAAAGCTAGTGTTTGAAACAAACCTGTTGGACTTTAACCTGGTGTTGTGAGACTTCTTACTGTGCTCACCCCAGTCCAACGCCGGCATCTCCACATCAAGACTGTACCCTAACATTGAAGAGACCAGACTTGGAACTTGGACTATCAGCTGATACATTCAAAAGCAAAGGCCTTCGTTATTCCTTGTTGGAAATTGAATGTTTAGTTCCTGCATCACATTGCCAACTTTCCAGACGTTACAGATTGATCTTTATGTCCACTCCAGTGCTTCTGCAGTATAATTGTTGTGATATAAGAAACATGGAAATCAATTCAGTCAAAACAATAACCCACAATCTCTAATGAGATCATGAGCAAATGATTTAATGATGTTGATTGTGGGATAAATATTTACTCGGGCAGCAGGGTGAACTCCCCTGATAATCACTGATGTTGTGTCACGGGATCTTTTATAGCCACCTGACAGGACTAACAGAGCCTTTGATTAATCTGTCATCAAATTTGTTATTTAATTTTTTTTTCAGTTCTTTCATTCATTGGTTACAAAAATATTGACAATGGCGAGAAAACTGTTTGACTGACAATTAAGACTCACAGTCGAGTAGCAAATAGTTTGTTTGCTCCCCAGTTGGCGCAGGCTAGCATTGTTGTGAGAGCGGGGGCTGGGAGGACAACAAAGATCCTGTGAAGTGACCAATACTGGGAATATTGGATGGGGAACGGCAAGGATGGGCAGGTCAGTGAAAGGAGGAGAGAGTCAAAGCAGGGCACTGAAAAGATGGATGGATCAGGAGGGAGTGTGGTTCAGGCAATTGCCAAGTAGATGAACCAGAGTTGGCAACTCAGTTCCTGCACTAATTTATATTTGTAGCTGTTTAGATGGCCTGCAGTTGCAATAGCTCCTTGTAATGTTAGTTTGCCAGTAGTTGCTCTGTTACTTTAACATTGATCCTCCCTCTCTCTAATCTCATGATGCAATATATGGGCCATATCTGGTTCCAGTGGCCAGAGGCCATTTTCTCTGGATAGGATCCAAATCAATCTCAGCCCCGAGTGTGGGAATCACAGCAAATCGTTTTCATTGTAATCTGTTTCTACCACAATCAGAGTTGCTTTCCTCAATTGCAGGTAAGATGTGGTCCCCGCCTCCTACTCAGGTTGCAGCCTGCCAATGTTCTGACATCACTAGTTCCAGCTTGCCCAGCACCTGTGGAAGCTAGTGTGGGAAGAATTTTCTTGATTTGATCCAAAAATATTCCTTTTTCTTATCTTTTCTAAAAGCTGCAGCTACTGCCAAAAATAAATCAGAATTAAAGGATCGCCCGTTAGTTCCTTACTTGAGCCGCTCTGCTATCACTGCCTCACTGGACACACTCCGCTATCACTGCCTCACTGGACACTCTCCTCTATCACTGCCTCACTGGACACTCTCTGCTATCACTGCCTCACTGGACACACTCCGCTATCACTGCCTCACTGGACACTCTCTGCTATCACTGCCTCACTGGACACTCTCTGCTATCACTGTCAAACTGCTGTCTTTCTGATATCACTGAATCACTGCACGCTGTCAGCAATCACTGACTCACTGGACACTCTCTGCTATCACTGCCTCACTGGACACTCTCTGCTATCACTGCCTCACTGGATACTCTCCGCTATCACTGCCTCACTGGACACTCTCTGCTATCACTGACTCACTGGATACTCTCTGCTATCACTGCCTCACTGGACACTCTCTGCTATCACTGTCAAACTGCTCGCTTTCTGATATCACTGAATCACTGCACGCTGTCAGCAATCACTGACTCACTGGACACTCTCTGCTATCACTGCCTCACTGGACACTCTCTGCTATCACTGACTCACTGGACACTCTCCGCTATCACTGCCTCACTGGACACTCTCCGCTATCACTGCCTCACTGGACACTCTCTGCTATCACTGCCTCACTGGACACTCTCTGCTATCACTGAATCACTGGACGCTGTCAGTAATCACTGACTCACTGGACACTCTCTGCTATCACTGACTCACTGGACACTCTCTGCTATCACTGACTCACTGGACACTCTCTGCTATCACTGCCTCACTGGACACTCTCTGCTATCACTGCCTCACTGGACACTCTCTGCTATCACTGATTCACTGGACACTCTCTGCTATCACTGTCTCACTGATTGCTGTCTGCTATCACTGACACACTGGATGCTGTCAGCTATCGCTGCCTCACTGGACACACTCTGCTTTCACAGATTCACTGGACGCTGTCAGCTATCGCTGCCTCACTGGACACACTCTGCTATCACTGACTCACTGGGCACTCTGCTATCACTGACTCACTGGACACTCTCTGCTATCACTGACGCACTGGAAACTCTGCTATCAGACTCACTGGATTCTATCACCTATCACTGACTCACTGGACACTCTCTGCTATCACTGACTCACTGGATTCTATCACCTATCACTGACTCACTGGACACTCTCAGCTATCACTGACTCACTGGATTCTATCACCTATCACTGACTCACTGGACACTCTCAGCTATCACTGACTCACTGGACACTCTCTGCTATCACTGACTCACTGGACACTCTCTGCTATCACTGACTCACTGGACACTCTCTACTATCACTGCCTCACTGGACACTCTCTGCTATCACTGACTCACTGGACACTCTCAGCTATCACTGCCTCACTGGACACTCTCTGCTATCACTGATTCACTGGACACTCTCTGCTATCACTGTCTCACTGATTGCTGTCTGCTATCACTGACACACTGGATGCTGTCAGCTATCGCTGCCTCACTGGACACACTCTGCTTTCACAGATTCACTGGACGCTGTCAGCTATCACTGACTCACTGGACACTCTCTGCTATCACTGACTCACTGGGCACTCTCTGCTATCACTGTCTCACTGGACACTCTCTGCTATTCACCATTAAGTGAATGGGCTCAGGTCTGGCAGATGGAATACAATGTTGACAAATGTGAGGTTATCCATTTTGGTAGGAATAACAGCAAACGGGATTATTATTTAAACGATAAAATATTAAAGCATGCCGCTGTTCAGAGAGACTTGGGTGTGCTAGTGCATGAGTCACAGAAGGTTGGTTTACAAGTGCAACAGGTGATTAAGAAGGCAAATGGAATTTTGTCCTTCATTGCTAGAGGGATGGAGTTTAAGACTAGGGAGGTTATGTTGCAATTGTATAAGGTGTTAGTGCGGCCACACCTGGAGTATTGTGTTCAGTTTTGGTCTCCTTACTTGAGAAAGGACGTACTGGCACTGGAGGGTGTGCAGAGGAGATTCACTAGGTTAATCCCAGAGCTGAAGGGGTTGGATTATGAGGAGAGGTTGAGTAGACTGGGACTGTACTCGTTGGAATTTAGAAGGATGAGGGGGGATCTTATAGAAACATTTAAAATTATGAAGGGAATAGATAGGATAGATGCGGGCAGGTTGTTTCCACTGGCGGGTGACAGCAGAACTAGGGGGCATAGCCTCAAAATAAGGGGAAGTAGATTTAGAACTGAGTTTAGGAGGAACTTCTTCACCCAAAGGGTTGTGAATCTATGGAATTCCTTGCCCAGTGAAGCAGTTGAGGCTCCTTCATTACATGTTTTTAAGGTAAAGATAGATAGTTTTTTGAAGAATAAAGGGATTAAGGGTTATGGTGTTCGGGCCGGAAAGTGGAGCTGAGTCCACAAAAGATCAGCCATGATCTCATTGAATGGCGGAGCAGGCTCGAGGGGCCAGATGGCCTACTCCTGCTCCTAGTTCTTATGTTCTTATGTTCTTATCACTGACTCACTGGACACTCTCTGCTATCACTGACGCACTGGAAACTCTGCTATCAGACTCACTGGATTCTATCACCTATTACTGACTCACTGGACACTCTCTGCTATCACTGACTCACTGGACACTCTGCTATCACTGACTCACTGGATTCTATCACCTATCACTGACTCACTGGACACTCTCTGCTATCACTGACTCACTGGACACTCTCTGCTATCAGTGACTAGCTGGACACTCTCTGCTATCACTGACGCACTGGACACTCTGCTATCACTGACTCACTGGATTCTATCACCTATCACTGACTCACTGGACACTCTCTGCTATCACTGACTCACTGGACACTCTCTGCTATCAGTGACTAGCTGGACACTCTCTGCTATCACTGCCTCACTGGACACTCTCTGCTATCACTGGCGCACTGGACAGTCTCTGCTATCACTGATGCACTGGACACTCTCTGCTATCACTGACGCACTGGACACTCTCTGCTATCACTGACGCACTGGACACTCTCTGCTATCACTGACTCACTGGACACTCTCTGCTATCACTGACTCACTGGATGCTATCAGCTATCACTGACTCACTGGACACTCTCTGCCATCACTGACTCACTGGACACTCCCTGCTATCACTGACACACTAATTGTTGTCTGCTATCACTGACTCACTGTACGCTGTCTGCTATCACTGCCTCACTGGACACTCCCTGCTATCACTGACTCACTGGACACTCTCTGCTATCACTGACTCACTGGATGCTATCAGCTATCACTGCCTCACTGGACACTCTCTGCTCTCACTGACACACTGATTGTTGTCTGCTATCACTGACTCACTGTACGCTGTCTGCTATCACTGACTCACTGGACACTCTGTGCTATCACTGACTCACTGGACACTCTCTGCTATCACTGACTCACTGGATGCTATCAGCTATCACTGCCTCACTGGACACTCTCTGCTCTCACTGACACACTGATTGTTGTCTGCTATCACTGACTCACTGTACGCTGTCTGCTATCACTGACTGACTGGACACTCTCTGCTATCATTGACTCACTGGACACTCTCTGCTATCATTGACTCACTGGACACTCTCTGCTATCAGTGACTAGCTGGACACTCTCTGCTATCAGTGACTAGCTGGACACTCTCTACTGTCACTGACTGACTGGACACTCTCTGCTATCACTGAATCACTGGACGCTGTCTGCTATCACTGACTCACTGGACACTCTCTGCTATCATTGACTCACTGGACACTCTCTGCTATCATTGACTCACTGGACACTCTCTGCTATCAGTGACTAGCTGGACACTCTCTACTGTCACTGACTGACTGGACACTCTCTGCTATCACTGAATCACTGGACGCTGTCAGCAATCACTGACTCACTGGACGCTGTCAGCTATCACTGTCTCACTGGACACTCTCTGCTATCACTGACTCACTGGACACTCTGCTATCACTGACGCACTGGACACTCTCTGCTACACTGACTCACTGGATGCTATCAGCTATCACTGACTCACTGGATGCTATCAGCTATCACTGACTCACTGGACACTCTCTGCTATCACTGACTTACTGGACACTCTCTGCTGTCACTGACTCACTGGATGCTCTCTGCTCTCACTGACTCACTGGACGCTGTCCGCTATCACTGACTCACTTGATGCTCCCTGCTATCACTGACTCACTGGACACTCCCTGGTATCACTGCCTCACTGGAAGCTGTCTGGTATTGCTGACTCACTGGACGCCCTCTGCTATTCTTGACTAACCGGATGCTATCTGGTATCACTGGCTCACTGGGTGCTCCCTGCTATCACTGACTCACTGGATGCCCTCTGCTATCACTGACTCACTGTCAGTGCTATTCCTGACTAACTGGACACTGTCTGGTATCACTGGATCACTGGGTGCTCTCTGCTATCAATGACACAGTGGGCATTCTCCCTCCTGCCTCAGTCACTTGCCGCTCTGTTATGACTAACTGTGATTACTCATTTTTGAGCTTATTTTTCTGTTGTGCTTACATACTGTCACATGTAGAGTGGTATCCGGAGCTTCACTGAATTATCTGTGTGTCTGAGAGCAGGTGAACAATAATCAATGATGTGAGGAGGCACCAGCATTAAGGAATGTTCGAAGTTGTGTCAGTTGAAATACAGTGTTGTGCTGTTACTCATGGACACAACAAGTGTTGGTGCCAGAACAGAGCTGGAGACTGGCCAATAATTACAAGCGTGTGAATTTCACACTGTGGGTGATTCAGCTCAAATAAAACAGCAATCATACCAAGCCCAGAGAATGGCCCTGAGAAGCTGACAGCTCCGTCTCTTCAGACTTGCAAACAGATGCTCCTTCCCAGGAATTTCAGTTCCAGGGAGATCAGGTGTCAGCCGTGACTGGAGCTCACTCTCCATTGAGTCAGAGGATTGTGGATTCAAGTTCCCCTCCAGGGATTTGAGCACATAGCCCAGCTTTACACTCTCAGTGCAGTATTCCCACCTAGGTTTGTGTCATCCGTAAACTTGGAAATATTACATTTGGCCCCCACATCCAAATCATTAAATATATTGTGAGTAGCTGGGGTCCAAGCACTGATTCTTGTGGTACCCCACTAGCCACAGCCTGCCAACGTGAGAATGACCCATTTATTCCTACACTCTATTTTGTGCCTGTTGACCAATCCTTAATCCACGACAGTGCTCCCTCCTATCCCATGTGCCTTTTGTTTTGTTAATCAACCTCCTGAGGGGGACTTTATCAAAAGCCCTTTGAAAGTCTGAAAGATGAGAAGTGACATGGTGGCACAGTGGTTAGCACTGCTGCCTCACAGCACAGGGGTCCCGTGTTCAATTCCGGCCTTGGCTGACAGTTGATGTGGAGTTTGCACTTTTTCTCTGTGCCTGTGTGGGTTTCCTCTGAGTGCTCCGGTTTTCTCCCACAGTTCAAAGATGTGCAGGTTAGGTGGATTGGCCATGATAAATTGCCCTTAGTGTCCAAAGATATGCAGGTTAAGTGGGCTAATGGAGATAGGGCGGGAGAGTGGGTCTAGGTATGGTGCTCTTTCAGATGGTTTCAGATGGTTGGTGCAGACTGGATGGGCTGAGTGGCCTCCTTCTCCACTGGAAGGATTCTGTGGTTCTATGGTACTACATCCATCAACTCTGGTTTATCAATTTTGTTTGTAACATCTTCAAAAAACTGGAACAAATTTGTCAAACATTATTTGCCCTTAGAGCCTGCTCCGCCATTCATCACGATCATGGCTGATCATCCAACTCAATAGCCTAATCCTGCTTTCTCCCCATAGCCTTTGATCCCATTCTCCCCAAGTGCTACATCCAGCCGCCTCTTGAATATATTCAAAGTTTAAGCATCAACTACTTCCTCTGGTAATGAATTCCACAGGCTCACCACTCTTTGTGTGAAGAAATGTCTCCTTATGTCTCCTTGGGCAGCACGGTAGCCTTGTGGATAGCACAATTGCTTCACAGCTCCAGGGTCCCAGGTTCGATTCCAGCTTGGGTCACTGTCTGTGTGGAGTCTGCACATCCTCCCCGTGTGTGCGTGGGTTTCCTCCGGGTGCTCCGGTTTCCCCCCACAGTCCAAAGATGTGCAGGTTAGGTGGATTGGCCATGATAAATTGCCCTTAGTGTTGGGTGGGGTTACTGGGTTATGGGGATACGGTGGAGGTGTTGACCTTGGGTAGGGTATGATATCTATGATATCTTATCTCTGTCCGAAATGGTTTACCCTGAATCCTCAAGCTGTGACCCCTGGTTCTGGACACACCCATCATCTTCCCTGCACCTACCCTGTCTAGTCCTGTTAGAATTTTATAAGTCTCTATGAGATCCCCCTCATTCTTCTGAATTCCAGCGAGAACAATCCCAATCTAGTCAATCACTCCTCATATGACAGTCCCGCCATCCCTGGAATCAGTCTGGTAAACCTTCACTGCACTCCCTCGAGAGCAAGAACATCCTTCCTCAGAGAAGGAGACCAAAACTGCACACAATACTCCCAAGTGTGGCCTCACCAAGGCCCTGTACAATTGCATCAACGCATCCCTGCTTCTATACTCAAAACTTCTTGCAATGAAGGCCAACATACCATTAGCCTTCTTTACCGCCTGCTGCACCTGTATGTACCTTAAGCAAATGGTGCACAAGGACACCCAGGTCCCACTGCACACTCCCCTCTCCCAATTTACAACCATTCAGGTAGTAATCTGCCTTCCTGTTTTTACTTCGAAAATGAATAACCTCACACTTATCCAAATGATACTGCATCTGCCATTGGTTTGCCCACTTTCCCAACCTGTCCAGATCTTGCTGTAGGATCCCTGCATCCTCGTCACAATTCACCCTCCTGCTTGGCAGGTATTTCCGAGAATTAGGATCGATCCTTGGACACCAGATTGCCGGCACCTTTTCCATGCCTCTATGTGTCCTCGAAGAATTGTGTCCCTTCAATCAGGCGGTTACTCCAAGTAGGTCGCCTCTGAGCAAGGGTCTCCCAGACATTGACATAGAATCCCTACAGTGCAGAAGGAGGCATTTCACCCATGGAGTCTGCACCAACCCTCCGAAGGAGCACCCTACTTACCACGTCCATACCCTATCCCCGTAACCCCACCTAACCTTTTGGACCCTAAGGGGCAATTTAGCATGGCCAACCCATTTAACCTGCACATCTTTGGATTGTGGGAGGAAACCGGAGCACCCGGAGGAAACCCATACAGACCCGGGAGAAAGTGCAAACTCCGCAGTCACCCAATTCGAATCTAAGGCAGCAGTGCTACCCACTGCCACCGTACCGCCCTAAATCTATGTTGCATTTCTTGAGGTAAGCCTTCAAGGTGTCTTTGAAGGGCTTCCTTTTGTCCTCTTGTTCGAGCTGGGCGAAGAAGATTTGCCTTGACAGTCGGGAATCTGACATCCTAAGCACTTGGTTGGCCCAGTGGAGTTGGTTTTGGATGATCATGGCCTCGATGTCGGTACTCTTAGCTCTTTCTAGGTCACTGATGTTAGTATGCCTGACCTCCCAGCTGATGCGGTGAATCCATCTCAGACGGTATTGATGATACCTCTCCAGGGCCTTGAGGTGACGTCTGTACCTAGTCCAAGTTTCTGAGCCGTGTTGAAGAGTTTGGAGGACGGCTGCCTTGTGCACGAGAATCCTAGTGTGAACAGGGTTGTCACTGTCTCGTCCTTCGGCATCCAATCACAGATTGGATACAAATTTGAATTTCCGCATCAGTGTCAGCGATCTTGCCTTGGGGTGGGTTGGTAAACGACTTGAGTCTTCTTGAGGTTGGAGCGGAGACCGATTCCGCAATGGTGACAATCCAAAGAACGGACCTTCTTAAATAGTGGGATGACATTTGCTATCTTTCAGTCTTCAGGAACCATTCCAGAATTGACTGAAGATGATCATTGATCACCATCTCAGTCCAAAATGGCCTACCCATATCCTGAGACTGCACCCTTTTCCTCGGCCCAGCCAGGGGAATGATCACCTCTACATCCAGTGTGTCCAGCCCTGTCAGAATTCGAAAATCTTCTTACACAGTGAACCCAGTGTGTCAGGGCTGTGTACAATGGTAAAATCACAGCTTCACAAGCCTCAAGTTATGTTTTAAATGTTTCTATAGGCAGCAGAGTAAGAAGTCTTACAATACCAGGTTAAAGTCCAACATGTTCGTTTCAAACACTAGCTTTCGGAGCACTGCTCCTTCCTCAGGTGAATCATATGGGCAGCCGTGCACTAGAAGAGGTGTGTCACATTGTCAAATAAAGAAATGATGAAAAGATATCGATAAAAAAGAAAGTTAATAAGCTATTTGGGTCAGGAGTTATCGTGGGGTGTATTAGGGTCAGGGCAACCCTTCTCTTCAAAAAGCACACAGCGGGCCTGCTCACAGCCACAGTATCTGCTAACGCTAACTAGCGTTTTACACAGAGGTCCATCCAGCCAGTACCCCCACAATAACTCCTGACCCTAATAGACCCCACAGTAACTCCTGGCCCTAATACACCCACTGTAACTCCTGACCCTAATACTCCCCACAGTAACTCCTGACCCTAATACTCCCCACAGTAACTCCTGACCCTAATACACCCCACAGTAACTCCTGACCCTAATAGACCCCACAGTAACTCCTGGCCCTAATACACCCCACAGTAACTCCTGACCCTAATACACCCCACAGTAACTCCTGACCCTAATACTCCCCACAGTAACTCCTGACCCTAATACTCCCCACAGTAACTCCTGACCCTAATACACCCCACAGTAACTCCTGGCCCTAATACACCCACTGTAACTCCTGACCCTAATACTCCCCACAGTAACTCCTGACCCTAATACTCCCCACAGTAACTCCTGACCCTAATACACCCCACAGTAACTCCTGACCCTAATAGACCCCACAGTAACTCCTGGCCCTAATACACCCCACAGTAACGCCTGACCCTAATACACCCCACAGCAACTCCTGACCCTAATACTCCCCACAGTAACTCCTGACCCTAATACACCCCACAGTAACTCCTGACCCTAATACTCCCCACAGTAACTCCTGACCCTAATACTCCCCACAGTAACTCCTGACCCTAATACACCCCACAGTAACTCCTGGCCCTAATACACCCACTGTAACTCCTGACCCTAATACTCCCCACAGTAACTCCTGACCCTAATACTCCCCACAGTAACTCCTGACCCTAATACACCCCACAGTAACTCCTGACCCTAATAGACCCCACAGTAACTCCTGGCCCTAATACACCCCACAGTAACGCCTGACCCTAATACACCCCACAGTAACTCCTGACCCTAATACTCCCCACAGTAACTCCTGACCCTAATACTCCCCACAGTAACTCCTGACCCTAATACACCCCACAGTAACTCCTGACCCTAATACTCCCCACAGTAACTCCTGACCCTAATACTCCCCACAGTAACCCCTGACCCTAATACACCCCACAATAACACCTGACCCTAATACACCCCACAGTAACTCCTGACCCTAATACTCCCCACAGTAACTCCTGACCCTAATACTCCCCACAGTAACTCCTGACCCTAATACTCCCCACAGTAACTCCTGACCCTAATAGACCCCACAGTAACTCCTGACCCTAATACACCCCACAGTAACTCCTGACCCTAATAGACCCCACAGTAACTCCTGACCCTAATACTCCCCACAGTAAGTCCTGACCCTAATACTCCCCACAGTAAGTCCTGACCCTAATACTCCCCACAGTAACTCCTGACCCTAATACTCCCCACATTAACTCCTGACCTTAATAACCCCCACAATAACACCTGACCCTAATACACCCCACAGTAACTCCTGACCCTAATAGACCCCACAGTAACTCCTGACCCTAATAGACCCCACAGTAACTCCTGACCCTAATAGACCCCACTGTAACTCCTGACCCTAATACACCCCACAGTAAGTCCTGACCCTAATACTCCCCACAGTAACTCCTGACCCTAATACTCCCCACATTAACTCCTGACCTTAATAACCCCCACAATAACACCTGACCCTAATACACCCCACAGTAACTCCTGACCCTAATAGACCCCACAGTAACTCCTGACCCTAATACACCCCACAGTAACTCCTGACCCTAATACTCCCCACAGTAACTCCTGAC
The DNA here is from genome assembly GCF_902713615.1 of Scyliorhinus canicula. Classification (NCBI taxonomy): domain Eukaryota; kingdom Metazoa; phylum Chordata; class Chondrichthyes; order Carcharhiniformes; family Scyliorhinidae; genus Scyliorhinus; species Scyliorhinus canicula. The sequence goes on along the minus strand of NC_052166.1, from coordinate 13,336,090 downwards.
CCTAATACTCCCCACATTAACTCCTGACCTTAATAACCCCCACAATAACACCTGACCCTAATGCCCCCACAGTTTCCCAATTACTCCCCGATAATACTGATCCAAATACCCCACCACAGTAATTCCCCCACAGGAACTACTGACCTTAATAACCCACACAGTTACACCTGACCCTAATATTCCCATACAGTTACTCTAACCCTAAAACCACCACGATTACTCTAACCCTAAAACCACCACAGTTACTCTAACCCTAAAACCACCACAGTTTCTCTAACCCTAAAACCACCACAGTTACTCCAACCCTAAAACCACCACAGTTACTCTAACCCTAAAACCACCATAGTTACTCTAACCCTAAAACCACCACAATTACTCTAACCCTAAAACCACCACAGTTACTCCAACCCTAAAACCACCAGTTACTCTAACCCTAAAACCACCACAGTTACTCTAACCCTAAAACCACCACAGTTACTCTAACCCTAAAACCACCACAGTTACTCTAACCCTAAAACCACCAGTTACTCTAACCGTAAAACCACCACGATTACTCTAACCCTAAAACCACCACTGTTACTCCAACCCTAAAACCACCACGATTACTCTAACCCTAAAACCACCACAGTTACTCTAACCCTAAAACCACCAGTTACTCTAACCCTAAAACCACCACGATTACTCTAACCCTAAAACCACCACAGTTACTCTAACCCTAAAACCACCACAGTTTCTCTAACCCTAAAACCACCACAGTTACTCCAACCCTAAAACCACCACAGTTACTCTAACCCTAAAACCACCACAGTTACTCTAACCCTAAAACCACCACAGTTACTCCAACCCTAAAATCACCACAGTTACTCTAACCCTAAAACCACCACAATTACTCTAACCCTAAAATCACCACAGTTACTCCAACCCTAAAACCACCACAGTTACTCTAACCCTAAAACCACCACAATTACTCTAACCCTAAAACCACCACAGTTACTCTAACCCTAAAACTACCACAGTTTTCCAACCCTAAAACCATCAGTTACTCACGGGGCCTCACGGTAGCATGGTCGTTAGCATCAATGCTTCACAGCTCCAGGGTCCCAGGTTCGATTCCCGGCTGGGTCACTGTCTGTGTGGAGTCTGCACGTCCTCCCCGTGTGTGCGTGGGTTTCCTCCGGGTGCTCCGGTTTCCTCCCACAGTCCAAAGATGTGCGGGTTAGGTGGATTGGCCATGCTAAATTGCCCGTAGTGTAAGGTTAATGGGGGGATTGTTGGGTTACGGGTATACGGGTTACGTGGGTTTAAGTAGGGTGATCATTGCTCGGCACAACATCGAGGGCCGAAGGGCCTGTTCTGTGCTGTACTGTTCTATGTTCTATGTACTCTAACCCTAAAACCACCACAATTACTCCAACCGTAAAACCATCAGTTACTCTAACCCTAAAACCACCAGTTACTCCAACCCTAAAACCACCACAGTTATTCTAACCCTAAAACCACCACGGTTACTCCAACCTTAAATCTCCCACAGTATCATGATGCCCCCGGAGAGCAGGGTGGAGGTGGAGGTCGTGGTCGCGATGGATGCGGAGAAAGCTTTTGACCGGGTTGAGTGGGATTATTTATGGGAGGTGCTGGAGCGGTTTGGATTTGGGAGGGGCTTTATTGACTGTGTTAGGTTGCTGTACCGGGCTCCGATTGCAAGTCTACGGACGAACAGGACGACTTTGGACTATTTTAGACTGCACCTGGACCCATCTCCCCACTGCTGTTTCCACTGACAGTAGAGCCGCTGGCAATTGCTGTGAGGGCCTCAAGGGGCTGGAAGGGACTCATCCGAGGGGCGGTGGCCCGGCTGGTGGATCAGATGAATGAGGATTTTCAGAGATGGGATACGCTCCCGTTGTCTCTGGCGGGCAGAGTTCAAACGGTAAAAATTACGGTCCTCCCAAGATTCCTATTTGTTTTTCAATGCCTCCCCATCTTCATCCCTCGGTCCTTTTTTAAGCGGGTCAATAATGTTATGGTGGGCTTTGTGTGTGGGGGGGGGGGGGCAAGTCCCCGCGAGTGAAGAGGGCAATGCTCGAATGGAGTCGGGGGTGATAGTGGGCTGGCGCTGCCGAAGTTCAGCAATTACTAGCGGGCGACTAATATAGCCATGGTGAGGAGGTGGCCAGTGGGGGGTAAGCCGGCGTGGGTGCGCGTGGAGGCGGCTTCTTGCAAGGGCACAAGTCTGGAGGTGTTGGTAACAGCGCCTCTGCCGTTCCCGTCAGCGCGGTACTCAGCCACTCCAGTGGTGGTTGCGCCCGGAGGGTCTGGGGGCAGTGGAGGAGACATGTGGGAGCAGAGGGGGCATCGGTGTGGTCCCCAATCTATGATAATCACCGGTTTGCCCCAGCGAGGATGGACGGGGGTTCTGAATTTGGCGGAGAGCGGGGATCGAGAGGATGGAGGACTTGTTTATAGAAGGAAGCTTCCCGAGTATGAGGACGCTGGAGGAGAAGTTTGCATTGGCTGGAGGAAATGAATTTCGATATCTCCAGGTGCAGGACTTTTTGCGGTAGCAAGTACCAACCTTCCCACTCCTGCCGTTAAGGCGGATTCAGGCTGGGGTGATTTCTAGAGGTTGGATAGGAGAGCGGAGCGTCACGGACATATATAAAGAGCTTATGGGATCGGAGGAGACGCAGAGCGAGGAGCTGAAGCAAAAGTGGGAGGAGGAGCTGGGGGGAGAGATAGAGGAGGTGCCTTTGCGAGACGCGTTGAGTAGGGTCAACGCGACCGCAACATGTGCCAGGCTCAGCCTGATCCAATTCAAGGTCGTTCACCGGGCTCACATGTGGCCCGTATGAACAGATTCTTTGGGGTGGAAGACCGGTGTGCGAAATGTGCGGGGGCGGGCAGCAGCGAACCATGCCAACATGTTCTGGACATGTCCAAGGCTGAGGGGATTTTGGCAGGGGTTTGCTGACGTCATGTCCAAGGTATTAAATACGAGGGTGGTAATGAGTCCGGAGGTGGCGATTTTCGGGGTGTCGCAGGGGACATTGACAACTGGGAGACGCTGGCGACTGTGACCTCTGGAGACTGTGTAAAGGTATTGCAAGAGCTGAGCAGAAATAGACAAGCTTACTTGGCCAAGAAGAGGCCCAGAGAAAACAGACCAGTGAATTGTGCACCTTCTCAGCCCACTGTCTTCCTCTGCAATAAATGCAGAGACTGCCATGCCAGAGTGGGGCCCTGAGTCTTACTAGGTGATCTTAATACAGAGCTGACCAGCGTCCTGAGAAATGAAAGGCTGCCACCTTTAAAGTGAAGTATCTGCCCCATTTTCCACATTTAGTAGCAGTGACTACACTTAAGAAAAAGAACTTCATTCGATGTAAAGTGCTTGGGTACATCCTGAGGCTATGAAAGGCACTATATAAATACATAGAAACATACATAGAAAGTAAAATCAGGAGGAGGCCATTCAGCCCTTCGAGCCTGATCAAGGCTGATCATCGAATTCAATACCCTGATCCCTTGATCCCTTTAGCCCTTGTTCCTTGAAATTACACCATACTTTTGCCTCAACTACTTTTGTGGTAGTGATTTCCACAGATTCGCCACTCTCAGGGTGAAGAAATTTCTCCTCCCCTCAATCCTAAAAGGTTTACCCCTTATCCTCAAACTATGACCCCTAGTTCTGGACTCCCCACCATCAGGAACATTCTTTCTGAATCGCCCTGTTTAATCCTGTTAGAATTTATAAGTTTCTATGCGATTCCCCCTCACTCTTCTAAACTCCAATGAATATCATCCTAACCAATTTATTCTCACCTCATATAACAGCCCCGCCAACCCAGGAATCAGCTTGGTAAACCTTTGCTGCACTCTCTCCATAGCAAGAACTCCTTTGTGAAGACAGAAGCAAAGTACAAATTTAGTTCCTCAGCCATTTCTTTGTTCCCTGTCATGAATTCCTGGTTTCAGACTGTGAAGGGCCTACGTTGGTTTTTATCAATCTTTTTGTCTTTACATACTTATAGAAAATTTTATAGTCAGTTTTTATGTTCCCCACAAGTTTACTCTCATACTCCATTTTCCCCTTCTTAATCAATCCCTTAGTCTGCCTTTGCTGAATTTTAAATGTTCCCAATTCTCAGGTCTATTGCTTTTTCTTGCTAACTTTTATGTCTCTTCTTTGAAACTAATACTATCTCTAATTTCCCTTGTAAGCCATAGTTTGGCCATGGTTTCCTTTCTACTCTTGCGCAGAATAATAATAAATAATTTGTGGAGTTCACCCATTCATTCCTTGCAAACCTGCCATTTCCTGTCCATTGTCATTCCTTTCAGTAATGTTTCCCAGTCCATCATAACCAGCCTCATACCATCATAGTTAACATTGTTGAGATTCAGGACCCTAGTCTTTGAATCAATGACCTCACTATCCACCATGATAAAAAATTCCACATATTATGGTCACTCATCCCCAAGAGTTCTCTTGCAACTAGGTTGCCAACTAATCCTTTCTCATTACACAACACCCAGTCCAAGATGGCCTGCTCCCTTGTTGGTTCCTCAATGCATTGGTCCAGAAAACCACCCGTGCACATTCTAGAAATTCCTCCTCTATTCTACTGTGACTAATTTGACTCATTCAATCTTAATGCCGATTAAAGTCACCCATAATCACAGATGTGCCTTTAACACATACATCTCTGATTTCCTGTCTAATGCTATTCCCAACATTATGACTGCAGTTTGGTGATGTTTCTTAACTCAACCCATACAGATTCCACATCATCTGTGCTAATATCTTTCCTCAATAGTGTATCAATATTTTTTTTAAATCAACAATGCTACACCTTGGAGCCATGTCTCCTTAAATCCAACTATATCATACACTTTACATCTATCTGTGTAACTAATTCATCCATTTTATTTTGAATGCCCCGAGTATTTAGGTATAAAACCTTAAGGGTAGTCCTTTTAACATTCCTTGGCTCGTCCCTACTATTTTTTACAGTGTTGTTATCTGATACAGATAATGGTTTCTCTGCCTATCACTTTTCTTATTTTCCTTGCTGTGTTTTTCTCTTGTTCTTGATTCCCCCTGCTCTGAATCCTTATATAGGTTCCCTTCCAGTGGATAGCACTGTTGCTTCACAGTGCCAGGGTCTCAGGTTCAATTCTTGGCTTGGGTCACTGTCTGTGTGGAATCTGCACATTCTCACCGTGTCTGCGTGGGTTTCCTCCGGGTGCTCCAGTTTCCTCCTACAAGCCCCGAAAGATGTGCTGATTTGGACATTTTGAATTCTCCCTCAGTGTGCCCGAACAGACACCGCAATGTGGCGACTCGGGTTTACACAGCAACTTCAGTGCAATGTTAATGTAAGCCTACTTGTGACAATAAAAATTATAACTATTATTCCCCCGGCATAATAGTTGGGAAATTTTCATATAGTAAAAACCTTCCCTAATGCCACCAGAGTGATGAATGATCCTCATACCCCCCAGAGAAACACCTGACCCTAATACCCACAGAGAATCACCAGACCCTGATACTTCAGAGAAACGCCTGACCCTGATATCTCCAGAGAAACGCCCGACTCTGATACCCCCAGAGAAACATCAATTCTACTACTCAGAATCACAGAATCTGCACTGGCTCTCTGAAAGACCATTCTACCTAATCTCACTGTCCTGCCTTGTCCCTGTAGTCTTGCACACTGTACTTATCCGATAACCTAAGTATGAATCCGCTGGACCAGTAGTCCAGTGTGGAACTCATCTTAGGGGCAGCGATTACAATGTGTGGGCTAAGCTATTGTGCTGCAAAGTTCCAATTTACTGGAATGATCTAACTGTACACCTGTATTAGATAATATTTGATAAACAGGATGTAGCATTGAGCTGAAGTGAAGTGAAGCCTGGCAGAGTCATCACCCTTCATTGAGTTCCTGTCTGTGTTTTTGTTCTGCTTGTGCTCATCAAGGTCATACAGCTTATTGAATGGAAGCAGCAGAGACACAAAATGCTTCAAGGCCAGGGCTAGTACAGAGCAGCAAAAGTTCCATCTCACAGCTTTATTGCTGAAATCTTACTGTAAGTGCAGACTCCATAGCACTGTGTTTGAAAACACAACAGTCCTCAGTCTAGCCTGGGTCTCATTTGAACTTGTCACAGATTGAATCCCCCATCACGTTGTTCACTGGCTCACTCTGGGTGCTGCTAACTTGGCCGTTTCACAGGCTTCAGTGCAGAAGCTTCATTCTTCAAGAACAATGAACAAAGAAAATTACAGCACAGGAACAGGCCCTTCGGCCCTCCCAGCCTGCGCCGATCCAGATCCTTTATCTAAACCTGTTGCCTATTTTCAAAGGTCTACTCTCTGTTCCCCACCCGTTCATATATCTGTCCAGATGCATCTTAAATGATGCTATCGTACCCGCCTCTACCACCTCTGCTGGCAAAGCATTCCAGGCACCCTCTGCGTAAAAAACTTTCCACGCACATCTCCCTTAAACTTCTCCCCTCTCACCTTGAAATCGTGACCCCTTGTAACTGACACCCCCACTCTTGGAAAAAGCTTGTTGCTATCCACCCTGTCCATTCATCTCATAATTTTGTAGACCTCAATCAGGTCCCCCCTCAACCTCCGTCTTTCCAATGAAAACAATCCTAATCTACTCAACCTTTCTTCATAGCTAGCACCCTCCTTACCAGGCAACATCCTGGTGAACCTCCTCTGCACCCTCTCTAAAGCATCCTCATCCTTCTGGTAATGTGGCGACCAGAACTGCACGCAGTCGGGTCTGGTCAGTGTTTGGAGAGGTGCCTGGTGTTGCCATTTCTCCCTTATCCTTTCTGTTTGTTCAATTTTCTGCTGACATTTTGCAGATCTAAAGATACAGGTGCTGGCAAACTCTGCTCTAAACCCAGTGTGCAGCATGGTAACTCCACTGGGTTCCCACAACTATCATGGATTGCAGGGGAAAGGAATTCATGCAGCAGCTGTGTGGACTCCGACCCTGAGCATCAAATATCTTGGGCCTCTGATCACATTCATCTGACCCCTGGGCACCTGACCACCTTCAGCATCCGAATACGCTCCCCTGCTACCTTGCTTACCTCTCTTTACTCAACTATTTCTATGCTTTTCCCTAACCACTCAACTCATGAAGGAGCAGCGCTCTGAAAGCTAGTGATTTCAAACAAACCTGTTGGACTTTAACCTGGTGTTAGACTTTTCACTGTGCCCACCCCAGTTCAATGCCAGTATCGCCACATCATGGCTAAACAAGAGAATATTAGATTTGCACAATCTTGAGGCGTCACGAGGCAGTTGCACAACATCACTGAGATGCCAAGACGCAGTGTTAAACAATGTTACTGAGATGCCAAGAGGCAGTGTTGGACAATGTTACTGAGATGCCAAGAGGCAGTGTTGGACAATGTTACTGAGATGCCAAGACGCAGTGTTGGACAATGTTACTGAGATGCCAAGAGGCAGTGTTGGACAATGTTACTGAGATGCCAAGAGGCAGTGTTGGACAACATTACAGAGATGCCAAGAGGCAGTGTTGGACAATGTTACTGAGATGCCAAGAGGCAGTGTTGGACAATGTTACTGAGATGCCAAGAGGCAGTGTTGGACAATGTTACTGAGATGCCAAGAGGCAGTGTTGGACAACATTACTGAGATATCAAGAGGCAGTGTTGGACAACATTACAGAGATGCCAAGAGGCAGTGTTGGACAATGTTACTGAGATGCCAAGAGGCAGTGTTGGACAACATTACTGAGATATCAAGAGGCAGTGTTGGACAACATTACAGAGATGCCAAGAGGCAGTGTTGGACAATGTTACTGAGATGCCAAGATGCAGTGTTGGACAATGTTACTGAGATGCCAAGATGCAGTGTTGGACAATGTTACTGAGATGCCAAGAGGCAGTGTTAAACAATGTTACTGAGATGCCAAGAGGCAGTGTTGCACAACATTACTGAGATATCAAGAGGCAGTGTTGGACAACATTACTGAGATATCAAGACGCAGTGTTGCACAACATTACAGAGATGCCAAGAGGCAGTGTTGGGCAATGTTACTGAGATGTCAAGAGGCAGTGTTGGACAATGTTACTGAGATGCCAAGAGGCAGTGTTGCACAACATTACTGAGATATCAAGAGGCAGTGTTGGACAATGTTACTGAGATGCCAAGAGGCAGTGTTAAACAATGTTACTGAGATGCCAAGAGGCAGTGTTGGACAACATTACTGAGATATCAAGAGGCAGTGTTGGACAACATTACAGAGATGCCAAGAGGCAGTGTTGGACAATGTTACTGAGATGCCAAGATGCAGTGTTGGACAATGTTACTGAGATGCCAAGATGCAGTGTTGGACAATGTTACTGAGATGCCAAGAGGCAGTGTTAAACAATGTTACTGAGATGCCAAGAGGCAGTGTTGCACAACATTACTGAGATATCAAGAGGCAGTGTTGGACAACATTACTGAGATATCAAGACGCAGTGTTGCACAACATTACAGAGATGCCAAGAGGCAGTGTTGGGCAATGTTACTGAGATGTCAAGAGGCAGTGTTGGACAATGTTACTGAGATGCCAAGAGGCAGTGTTGCACAACATTACTGAGATGCCAAGAGGCAGTGTTGGACAATGTTACTGAGATGCCAAGAGGCAGTGTTAAACAATGTTACTGAGATGCCAAGATGCAGTGTTGGACAATGTTACTGAGATGCCAAGAGGCAGTGTTAAACAATGTTACTGAGATGCCAAGAGGCAGTGTTGGACAACATTACTGAGATGCCAAGACGCAGTGTTGGACAACATTACTGAGATATCAAGACGCAGTGTTGCACAACATTACAGAGATGCCAAGAGGCAGTGTTGGGCAATGTTACTGAGATGTCAAGAGGCAGTGTTGGGCAATGTTACTGAGATGTCAAGAGGCAGTGTTGGGCAATGTTACTGCAATATCACGAGGCAGTGTTGGACAATGTTACTGAGATGTCAAGAGGCAGTGTTGGACAATGTTACTGAGATGTCAAGAGGCAGTGTTGCACAACATTACAGAGATGCCAAGAGGCAGTGTTGGGCAATGTTACTGAGATGCCAAGACGCAGTGTTGGACAACATTACTGAGATATCAAGACGCAGTGTTGCACAACATTACAGAGATGCCAAGAGGCAGTGTTGGGCAATGTTACTGAGATGTCAAGAGGCAGTGTTGGGCAATGTTACTGAGATGTCAAGAGGCAGTGTTGGACAATGTTACTGAGATGTCAAGAGGCAGTGTTGGACAATGTTACTGAGATGTCAAGAGGCAGTGTTGGACAACATTACTGAGATGTCAAGACGCAGTGTTGGACAACATTACTGAGATATCAAGAGGCAGTGTTAAACAATGTTACTGAGATGCCAAGAGGCAGTGTTGCACAACATTAATGAGATGCCAAGAGGCAGTGTTGCACAACATTAATGAGATGCCAAGCGGCAGTGTTGGACAACATTACTGAGATGTCAAGCGGCAGTGTTGGGCAATGTTACTGAGATGTCAAGCGGCAGTGTTGGACAATGTTACTGAGATGCCAAGAGGCAGTGTTGGACAACATTACAGAGATGCCAAGAGGCAGTGTTGGACAATGTTACTGAGATGCCAAGATGCAGTGTTGGACAATGTTACTGAGATGCCAAGAGGCAGTGTTAAACAATGTTACTGAGATGCCAAGAGGCAGTGTTGCACAACATTACTGAGATATCAAGAGGCAGTGTTGGACAACATTACTGAGATATCAAGACGCAGTGTTGCACAACATTACAGAGATGCCAAGAGGCAGTGTTGGGCAATGTTACTGAGATGTCAAGAGGCAGTGTTGGGCAATGTTACTGAGATGTCAAGAGGCAGTGTTGGACAATGTTACTGAGATGCCAAGAGGCAGTGTTGCACAACATTACTGAGATGTCAAGAGGCAGTGTTGGGCAATGTTACTGAGATGTCAAGAGGCAGTGTTGGACAATGTTACTGAGATGCCAAGACGCAGTGTTGGACAACATTACTGAGATATCAAGACGCAGTGTTGCACAACATTACAGAGATGCCAAGAGGCAGTGTTGGGCAATGTTACTGAGATGTCAAGAGGCAGTGTTGGGCAATGTTACTGAGATGTCAAGAGGCAGTGTTGGACAATGTTACTGAGATGCCAAGACGCAGTGTTGGACAACATTACTGAGATATCAAGACGCAGTGTTGCACAACATTACAGAGATGCCAAGAGGCAGTGTTGGGCAATGTTACTGAGATGCCAAGACGCAGTGTTGGACAACATTACTGAGATATCAAGACGCAGTGTTGCACAACATTACAGAGATGCCAAGAGGCAGTGTTGGGCAATGTTACTGAGATGTCAAGAGGCAGTGTTGGGCAATGTTACTGAGATGTCAAGAGGCAGTGTTGGACAATGTTACTGAGATGTCAAGAGGCAGTGTTGGACAATGTTACTGAGATGTCAAGAGGCAGTGTTGGACAACATTACTGAGATGTCAAGACGCAGTGTTGGACAACATTACTGAGATATCAAGAGGCAGTGTTAAACAATGTTACTGAGATGCCAAGAGGCAGTGTTGCACAACATTAATGAGATGCCAAGAGGCAGTGTTGCACAACATTAATGAGATGCCAAGCGGCAGTGTTGGACAACATTACTGAGATGTCAAGCGGCAGTGTTGGGCAATGTTACTGAGATGTCAAGCGGCAGTGTTGGGCAATGTTACTGAGATGTCAAGCGGCAGTGTTGGACAATGTTACTGAGATGTCAAGCGGCAGTGTTGGGCAATGTTACTGCAATATCTCGAGGCAGTGTTGGACAATGTTACTGAGATGTCAAGAGGCAGTGTTGGGCAATGTTACTGAGATGTCAAGAGGCAGTGTTGGGCAATGTTACTGAGATGTCAAGCGGCAGTGTTGGGCAATGTTACTGAGATGTCAAGCGGCAGTGTTGGACAATGTTACTGAGATGTCAAGCGGCAGTGTTGGGCAATGTTACTGCAATATCTCGAGGCAGTGTTGGACAATGTTACTGAGATGTCAAGCGGCAGTGTTGGGCAATGTTACTGAGATGTCAAGCGGCAGTGTTGGGCAATGTTACTGAGATGTCAAGCGGCAGTGTTGGACAATGTTACTGAGATGTCAAGCGGCAGTGTTGGGCAATGTTACTGCAATATCACGAGGCAGTGTTGGGCAATGTTACTGCAATATCACGAGGCAGTGTTGGACAATGTTACTGAGATGTCAAGCGGCAGTGTTGGGCAATGTTACTGCAATATCTTGAGGCAGTGTTGGACAATGTTACTGAGATGTCAAGCGGCAGTGTTGGGCAATGTTACTGAGATGTCAAGCGGCAGTGTTGGGCAATGTTACTGCAATATCACGAGGCAGTGTTGGACAATGTTACTGAGATGTCAAGCGGCAGTGTTGGGCAATGTTACTGCAATATCATGAGGCAGTGTTGGACAATGTTACTGAGATGTCAAGAGGCAGTGTTGGACAATGTTACTGAGATGTCAAGCGGCAGTGTTGGGCAATGTTACTGAGATGTCAAGAGGCAGTGTTGGGCAATGTTACTGAGATGTCAAGCGGCAGTGTTGGGCAATGTTACTGAGATGTCAAGCGGCAGTGTTGGGCAATGTTACTGAGATGTCAAGCTACATTTTCGTACAATGTTACTGAGCTGTCAAGGTACAGTGTTGGTCAATATTAATAAGATGTCAAGAGACAGTTTCAGACAATATTACTGAGTTGTCAAGCAGCAGTGTTGAACAATGTTAATGAACTTCCAAGCGGTTGTGTGGGACAGTGTTACTGAGATATCAGCGGTGTTGTTGGATAATGTTACTGTTGTGTAGGACAATGTTACTGAGATGCCAAGAGACGGTATTGGACAATGTTACTAAGCTGCCAAGCGGTGGTGTTGGACAATGTCACTGAGATGTCAAGAGGCTGTTTCGGACAGTATTTCTGAAATGTCAAACAGCAGTGCTAAACACTATTACTAAGATGTCAAGTTCCAGTTTTGGACATTGTTACTGAGATTTCAAACTGCAGTTTTGAACAATGTTACTCAGATCTCAAGCTCCAGTGTTGGACGTTATTACTGAGATATCAAGCGGCAGTGTTGATCAATGTTACTGAGATGTCAAGATTCGGTGTTGGGCAATGTTACTGAGATGTCAGGAGGCAGTTTTGGACAATGTTATTGAGATGTCAGGAGGCAGTTTTGGAGAGTGTAACTGAGATGCCAAGACACAGTTTCAGACAATATTACTGAGATTGCAAGCGGCAGTGTTGAACAATGTTACTGAGATGTCAAGCAGTGGTGTTGGACAATGTTACTGAACTTTCAAGCGGTGGTGCAGGACGATATTACTGAGATGCCAAGTGATGATGTTGGACAGTGTTCCTGAGATGTCAAGAGGCAGTATTGGGCAATGTTACTGAGATGTCAAGCGGCAGTGTTGGACAATGTTACTGAGATGTCAAGAGGCAGTATTGGGCAATGTTACTGAGATGTCAAGCGGCAGTGTTGGGCAATGTTACTGAGATGCCAAGAGACGGTATTGGACAATGTTACTAAGCTGCCAAGCGGTGGTGTTGGACAATGTCACTGAGATGTCAAGAGGCTGTTTCGGACAGTATTTCTGAAATGTCAAACAGCAGTGCTAAACACTATTACTAAGATGTCAAGTTCCAGTTTTGGACATTGTTACTGAGATTTCAAACTGCAGTTTTGAACAATGTTACTCAGATCTCAAGCTCCAGTGTTGGACGTTATTACTGAGATATCAAGCGGCAGTGTTGATCAATGTTACTGAGATGTCAAGATTCGGTGTTGGGCAATGTTACTGAGATGTCAGGAGGCAGTTTTGGACAATGTTATTGAGATGTCAGGAGGCAGTTTTGGAGAGTGTAACTGAGATGCCAAGACACAGTTTCAGACAATATTACTGAGATTGCAAGCGGCAGTGTTGAACAATGTTACTGAGATGTCAAGCAGTGGTGTTGGACAATGTTACTGAACTTTCAAGCGGTGGTGCAGGACGATATTACTGAGATGCCAAGTGATGATGTTGGACAGTGTTCCTGAGATGTCAAGAGGCAGTATTGGGCAATGTTACTGAGATGTCAAGCGGCAGTGTTGGACAATGTTACTGAGATGTCAAGAGGCAGTATTGGGCAATGTTACTGAGATGTCAAGCGGCAGTGTTGGGCAATGTTACTGAGATGCCAAGAGACGGTATTGGACAATGTTACTAAGCTGCCAAGCGGTGGTGTTGGACAATGTCACTGAGATGTCAAGAGGCTGTTTCGGACAGTATTTCTGAAATGTCAAACAGCAGTGCTAAACACTATTACTAAGATGTCAAGTTCCAGTTTTGGACATTGTTACTGAGATTTCAAACTGCAGTTTTGAACAATGTTACTCAGATCTCAAGCTCCAGTGTTGGACGTTATTACTGAGATATCAAGCGGCAGTGTTGATCAATGTTACTGAGATGTCAAGATTCGGTGTTGGGCAATGTTACTGAGATGTCAGGAGGCAGTTTTGGACAATGTTATTGAGATGTCAGGAGGCAGTTTTGGAGAGTGTAACTGAGATGCCAAGAGACAGTTTCAGACAATATTACTGAGATTGCAAGCGGCAGTGTTGAACAATGTTACTGAGATGTCAAGCAGTGGTGTTGGGCAATGTTACTGAACTTTCAAGCGGTGGTGCAGGACGATATTACTGAGATGCCAAGTGATGATGTTGGACAGTGTTCCTGAGATGTCAAGAGGCAGTATTGGGCAATGTTACTGAGATGTCAAGCGGCAGTGTTAGACAATGTTACTGAGATGTCAAGAGGCAGTATTGGGCAATGTTACTGAGATGTCAAGCGGCAGTGTTGGGCAATGTTACTGAGATGCCAAGAGACGGTATTGGACAATGTTACTAAGCTGCCAAGCGGCGGTGTTGGACAATGTCACTGAGATGTCAAGAGGCTGTTTCGGACAGTATTTCTGAAATGTCAAACAGCAGTGCTAAACACTATTACTAAGATGTCAAGTTCCAGTTTTGGACATTGTTACTGAGATTTCAAACTGCAGTTTTGAACAATGTTACTCAGATCTCAAGCTCCAGTGTTGGACGTTATTACTGAGATATCAAGCGGCAGTGTTGATCAATGTTACTGCGATGTCAAGATTCGGTGTTGGGCAATGTTACTGAGATGTCAGGAGGCAGTTTTGGACAATGTTATTGAGATGTCAGGAGGCAGTTTTGGAGAGTGTAACTGAGATGCCAAGAGACAGTTTCAGACAATATTACTGAGATTGCAAGCGGTAGTGTTGAACAATGTTACTGAGATGTCAAGCGGCAGTGTTGGGCAATGTTACTGAACTTTCAAGCGGTGGTGCAGGACGATATTACTGAGATGCCAAGTGATGATGTTGGACAGTGTTCCTGAGATGTCAAGAGGCAGTATTGGGCAATGTTACTGAGATGTCAAGAGGCAGTGTTGGACAATGTTACTGAGATGTCAAGAGGCAGTATTGGGCAATGTTACTGAGATGTCAAGAGGCAGTGTTGGGCAATGTTACTGAGATGTCAAGCGGCAGTGTTGGGCAATGTTACTGCAATATCACGAGGCAGTATTGGGCAATGTTACTGAGATGTCAAGCGGCAGTGTTGGGCAATGTTACTGCAATATCACGAGGCAGTGTTGGACAATGTTACTGAGATATCAAGCGGCAGTGTTGGGCAATGTTACTGCAATATCTCGAGGCAGTGTTGGACAATGTTACTGAGATGTCAAGCGGCAGTGTTGGGCAATGTTACTGAGATGTCAAGCGGCAGTGTTGGGCAATGTTACTGCAATATCTCGAGGCAGTGTTGGACAATGTTACTGAGATGTCAAGCGGCAGTGTTGGGCAATGTTACTGAGATGTCAAGCGGCAGTGTTGGGCAATGTTACTGCAATATCATGAGGCAGTGTTGGACAATGTTACTGAGATGTCAAGCGGCAGTGTTGGGCAATGTTACTGAGATGTCAAGAGGCAGTGTTGGGCAATGTTACTGAGATGTCAAGCGGCAGTGTTGGGCAATGTTACTGAGATGTCAAGCGGCAGTGTTGGGCAATGTTACTGAGATGTCAAGCTACATTTTCGTACAATGTTACTGAGCTGTCAAGGTACAGTGTTGGTCAATATTAATAAGATGTCAAGAGACAGTTTCAGACAATATTACTGAGTTGTCAAGCAGCAGTGTTGAACAATGTTAATGAACTTCCAAGCGGTTGTGTGGGACAGTGTTACTGAGATGCCAAGAGACGGTATTGGACAATGTTACTAAGCTGCCAAGCGGTGGTGTTGGACAATGTCACTGAGATGTCAAGAGGCTGTTTCGGACAGTATTTCTGAAATGTCAAACAGCAGTGCTAAACACTATTACTAAGATGTCAAGTTCCAGTTTTGGACATTGTTACTGAGATTTCAAACTGCAGTTTTGAACAATGTTACTCAGATCTCAAGCTCCAGTGTTGGACGTTATTACTGAGATATCAAGCGGCAGTGTTGATCAATGTTACTGAGATGTCAAGATTCGGTGTTGGGCAATGTTACTGAGATGTCAGGAGGCAGTTTTGGACAATGTTATTGAGATGTCAGGAGGCAGTTTTGGAGAGTGTAACTGAGATGCCAAGACACAGTTTCAGACAATATTACTGAGATTGCAAGCGGCAGTGTTGAACAATGTTACTGAGATGTCAAGCAGTGGTGTTGGACAATGTTACTGAACTTTCAAGCGGTGGTGCAGGACGATATTACTGAGATGCCAAGTGATGATGTTGGACAGTGTTCCTGAGATGTCAAGAGGCAGTATTGGGCAATGTTACTGAGATGTCAAGCGGCAGTGTTGGACAATGTTACTGAGATGTCAAGAGGCAGTATTGGGCAATGTTACTGAGATGTCAAGCGGCAGTGTTGGGCAATGTTACTGAGATGCCAAGAGACGGTATTGGACAATGTTACTAAGCTGCCAAGCGGTGGTGTTGGACAATGTCACTGAGATGTCAAGAGGCTGTTTCGGACAGTATTTCTGAAATGTCAAACAGCAGTGCTAAACACTATTACTAAGATGTCAAGTTCCAGTTTTGGACATTGTTACTGAGATTTCAAACTGCAGTTTTGAACAATGTTACTCAGATCTCAAGCTCCAGTGTTGGACGTTATTACTGAGATATCAAGCGGCAGTGTTGATCAATGTTACTGAGATGTCAAGATTCGGTGTTGGGCAATGTTACTGAGATGTCAGGAGGCAGTTTTGGACAATGTTATTGAGATGTCAGGAGGCAGTTTTGGAGAGTGTAACTGAGATGCCAAGAGACAGTTTCAGACAATATTACTGAGATTGCAAGCGGCAGTGTTGAACAATGTTACTGAGATGTCAAGCAGTGGTGTTGGGCAATGTTACTGAACTTTCAAGCGGTGGTGCAGGACGATATTACTGAGATGCCAAGTGATGATGTTGGACAGTGTTCCTGAGATGTCAAGAGGCAGTATTGGGCAATGTTACTGAGATGTCAAGCGGCAGTGTTAGACAATGTTACTGAGATGTCAAGAGGCAGTATTGGGCAATGTTACTGAGATGTCAAGCGGCAGTGTTGGGCAATGTTACTGAGATGCCAAGAGACGGTATTGGACAATGTTACTAAGCTGCCAAGCGGCGGTGTTGGACAATGTCACTGAGATGTCAAGAGGCTGTTTCGGACAGTATTTCTGAAATGTCAAACAGCAGTGCTAAACACTATTACTAAGATGTCAAGTTCCAGTTTTGGACATTGTTACTGAGATTTCAAACTGCAGTTTTGAACAATGTTACTCAGATCTCAAGCTCCAGTGTTGGACGTTATTACTGAGATATCAAGCGGCAGTGTTGATCAATGTTACTGCGATGTCAAGATTCGGTGTTGGGCAATGTTACTGAGATGTCAGGAGGCAGTTTTGGACAATGTTATTGAGATGTCAGGAGGCAGTTTTGGAGAGTGTAACTGAGATGCCAAGAGACAGTTTCAGACAATATTACTGAGATTGCAAGCGGTAGTGTTGAACAATGTTACTGAGATGTCAAGCGGCAGTGTTGGGCAATGTTACTGAACTTTCAAGCGGTGGTGCAGGACGATATTACTGAGATGCCAAGTGATGATGTTGGACAGTGTTCCTGAGATGTCAAGAGGCAGTATTGGGCAATGTTACTGAGATGTCAAGAGGCAGTGTTGGACAATGTTACTGAGATGTCAAGAGGCAGTATTGGGCAATGTTACTGAGATGTCAAGAGGCAGTGTTGGACAATGTTACTGAGATGTCAAGAGGCAGTATTGGGCAATGTTACTGAGATGTCAAGCGGCAGTGTTGGGCAATGTTACTGCAATATCACGAGGCAGTGTTGGACAATGTTACTGAGATGTCAAGCGGCAGTGTTGGGCAATGTTACTGCAATATCTCGAGGCAGTGTTGGACAATGTTACTGAGATGTCAAGCGGCAGTGTTGGGCAATGTTACTGAGATGTCAAGCGGCAGTGTTGGGCAATGTTACTGAGATGTCAAGCGGCAGTGTTGGACAATGTTACTGAGATGTCAAGCGGCAGTGTTGGGCAATGTTACTGCAATATCACGAGGCAGTGTTGGGCAATGTTACTGCAATATCACGAGGCAGTGTTGGACAATGTTACTGAGATGTCAAGCGGCAGTGTTGGGCAATGTTACTGCAATATCTCGAGGCAGTGTTGGACAATGTTACTGAGATGTCAAGCGGCAGTGTTGGGCAATGTTACTGAGATGTCAAGCGGCAGTGTTGGACAATGTTACTGCAAGATCACGAGGCAGTGTTGGACAATGTTACTGAGATGTCAAGAGGCAGTGTTGGACAATGTTACTGAGATGTCAAGCGGCAGTGTTGGGCAATGTTACTGAGATGTCAAGCGGCAGTGTTGGGCAATGTTACTGAGATGTCAAGAGGCAGTGTTGGGCAATGTTACTGAGATGTCAAGCGGCAGTGTTGGGCAATGTTACTGAGATGTCAAGCGGCAGTGTTGGGCAATGTTACTGAGATGTCAAGCTACATTTTCGTACAATGTTACTGAGCTGTCAAGGTACAGTGTTGGACAATATTAATAAGATGTCAAGAGACTGTTTCAGACAATATTACTGAGTTGTCAAGCAGCAGTGTTGAACAATGTTAATGAACTTCCAAGCGGTTGTGTGGGACAGTGTTACTGAGATATCAGCGGTGTTGTTGGATAATGTTACTGTTGTGTAGGACAATGTTACTGAGATGCCAAGAGACGGTATTGGACAATGTTACTAAGCTGCCAAGCGGTGGTGTTGGACAATGTCACTGAGATGTCAAGAGGCTGTTTCGGACAGTATTTCTGAAATGTCAAACAGCAGTGCTAAACACTATTACTAAGATGTCAAGTTCCAGTTTTGGACATTGTTACTGAGATTTCAAACTGCAGTTTTGAACAATGTTACTCAGATCTCAAGCTCCAGTGTTGGACGTTATTACTGAGATATCAAGCGGCAGTGTTGATCAATGTTACTGAGATGTCAAGATTCGGTGTTGGGCAATGTTACTGAGATGTCAGGAGGCAGTTTTGGACAATGTTATTGAGATGTCAGGAGGCAGTTTTGGAGAGTGTAACTGAGATGCCAAGACACAGTTTCAGACAATATTACTGAGATTGCAAGCGGCAGTGTTGAACAATGTTACTGAGATGTCAAGCAGTGGTGTTGGACAATGTTACTGAACTTTCAAGCGGTGGTGCAGGACGATATTACTGAGATGCCAAGTGATGATGTTGGACAGTGTTCCTGAGATGTCAAGAGGCAGTATTGGGCAATGTTACTGAGATGTCAAGCGGCAGTGTTGGACAATGTTACTGAGATGTCAAGAGGCAGTATTGGGCAATGTTACTGAGATGTCAAGCGGCAGTGTTGGGCAATGTTACTGAGATGCCAAGAGACGGTATTGGACAATGTTACTAAGCTGCCAAGCGGTGGTGTTGGACAATGTCACTGAGATGTCAAGAGGCTGTTTCGGACAGTATTTCTGAAATGTCAAACAGCAGTGCTAAACACTATTACTAAGATGTCAAGTTCCAGTTTTGGACATTGTTACTGAGATTTCAAACTGCAGTTTTGAACAATGTTACTCAGATCTCAAGCTCCAGTGTTGGACGTTATTACTGAGATATCAAGCGGCAGTGTTGATCAATGTTACTGAGATGTCAAGATTCGGTGTTGGGCAATGTTACTGAGATGTCAGGAGGCAGTTTTGGACAATGTTATTGAGATGTCAGGAGGCAGTTTTGGAGAGTGTAACTGAGATGCCAAGAGACAGTTTCAGACAATATTACTGAGATTGCAAGCGGCAGTGTTGAACAATGTTACTGAGATGTCAAGCAGTGGTGTTGGGCAATGTTACTGAACTTTCAAGCGGTGGTGCAGGACGATATTACTGAGATGCCAAGTGATGATGTTGGACAGTGTTCCTGAGATGTCAAGAGGCAGTATTGGGCAATGTTACTGAGATGTCAAGCGGCAGTGTTAGACAATGTTACTGAGATGTCAAGAGGCAGTATTGGGCAATGTTACTGAGATGTCAAGCGGCAGTGTTGGGCAATGTTACTGAGATGCCAAGAGACGGTATTGGACAATGTTACTAAGCTGCCAAGCGGCGGTGTTGGACAATGTCACTGAGATGTCAAGAGGCTGTTTCGGACAGTATTTCTGAAATGTCAAACAGCAGTGCTAAACACTATTACTAAGATGTCAAGTTCCAGTTTTGGACATTGTTACTGAGATTTAAAACTGCAGTTTTGAACAATGTTACTCAGATCTCAAGCTCCAGTGTTGGACGTTATTACTGAGATATCAAGCGGCAGTGTTGATCAATGTTACTGAGATGTCAAGATTCGGTGTTGGGCAATGTTACTGAGATGTCAGGAGGCAGTTTTGGACAATGTTATTGAGATGTCAGGAGGCAGTTTTGGAGAGTGTAACTGAGATGCCAAGAGACAGTTTCAGACAATATTACTGAGATTGCAAGCGGCAGTGTTGAACAATGTTACTGAGATGTCAAGCGGCAGTGTTGGGCAATGTTACTGAACTTTCAAGCGGTGGTGCAGGACGATATTACTGAGATGCCAAGTGATGATGTTGGACAGTGTTCCTGAGATGTCAAGAGGCAGTATTGGGTAATGTTACTGAGATGTCAAGCGGCAGTGTTGGACAATGTTACTGAGATGTCAAGAGGCAGTATTGGGCAATGTTACTGAGATGTCAAGCGGCAGTGTTGGGCAATGTTACTGAGATGCCAAGAGGCAGTATTGGGCAATGTTACTGAGATGTCAAGCGGCAGTGTTGGACAATGTTACTGCAATATCACGAGGCAGTGTTGGACAATGTTACTGAGATGTCAAGCGGCAGTGTTGGGCAATGTTACTGAGATGTCAAGCGGCAGTGTTGGACAATGTTACTGAGATGTCAAGCGGCAGTGTTGGGCAATGTTACTGAGATGTCAAGCGGCAGTGTTGGGCAATGTTACTGAGATGTCAAGCGGCAGTGTTGGACAATGTTACTGAGATGTCAAGCGGCAGTGTTGGACAATGTTACTGAGATGTCAAGCGGCAGTATTGGGCAATATTACTGAGATGTCAAGCGGCAGTGTTGGACAAAGTTACTGAGATGTCAAGCGGCAGTGTTGGGCAATGTTACTGCAATATCACGAGGCAGTGTTGGACAATGTTACTGAGATGTCAAGCGGCAGTGTTGGGCAATGTTACTGCAATATCACGAGGCAGTGTTGGACAATGTTACTGAGATGTCAAGCGGCAGTGTTGGACAATGTTACTGAGATGTCAAACGGCAGTGTTGGGCAATGTTACTGCAATATCACGAGGCAGTGTTGGACAATGTTACTGAGATGTCAAGCGGCAGTTTTGGGCAATGTTACTGCAATATCACGAGGCAGTGTTGGACAATGTTACTGAGATGTCAAGCGGCAGTGTTGGGCAATGTTACTGAGATATCAAGCAGCAGTGTTGGGCAATGTTACTGAGATGTCAAGCGGCAGTGTTGGGCAATGTTACTGCAATATCACGAGGCAGTGTTGGACAATGTTACTGAGATGTCAAGCGGCAGTGTTGGGCAATGTTACTGAGATATCAAGCAGCAGTGTTGGGCAATGTTACTGAGATGTCAAGCGGCAGTGTTGGGCAATGTTACTGCAATATCACGAGGCAGTGTTGGACAATGTTACTGAGATGTCAAGCGGCAGTTTTGGGCAATGTTACTGCAATATCACGAGGCAGTGTTGGACAATGTTACTGAGATGTCAAGCGGCAGTTTTGGGGAATGTTACTGAGATATCAAGCGGCAGTGTTGGACAATGTTACTGAGATGTCAAGCGGCAGTGTTGGGCAATGTTACTGCAATATCACGAGGCAGTGTTGGACAATGTTACTGAGATGTCAAGCGGCAGTGTTGGGCAATGTTACTGCAATATCTCGAGGCAGTGTTGGACAATGTTACTGAGATGTCAAGCGGCAGTGTTGGGCAATGTTACTGAGATGTCAAGCGGCAGTGTTGGGCAATGTTACTGAGATGTCAAGCGGCAGTGTTGGGCAATGTTACTGAGATGTCAAGCGGCAGTGTTGGGCAATGTTACTGCAATATCACGAGGCAGTGTTGGATAATGTTACTGAGATGTCAAGCGGCAGTGTTGGGCAATGTTACTGCAATATCACGAGGCAGTGTTGGACAATGTTACTGAGATGTCAAGCGGCAGTGTTGGGCAATGTTACTGAGATGTCAAGTGGCAGTGTTGGGCAATGTTACTGCAATATCACGAGGCAGTGTTGGACAATGTTACTGAGATGTCAAGCGGCAGTGTTGAGCAATGTTACTGCAATATCACGAGGCAGTGTTGGACAATGTTACTGAGAAGTCAAGCGGCAGTGTTGGACAATGTTACTGAGATATCAAGCGGCAGTGTTGGACAATGTTACTGAGATGTCAAGCGGCAGTTTTGGGCAATGTTACTGCAATATCACGAGGCAGTGTTGGACAATGTTACTGAGATGTCAAGCGGCAATGTTGGGCAATGTTACTGAGATATCAAGAGGCAGTGTTGGGCAATGTTACTGAGATGTCAAGCGGCAGTGTTGGGCAATGTTACTGCAATATCACGAGGCAGTGTTGGACAATGTTACTGAGATGTCAAACGGCAGTGTTGGGCAATGTTACTGCAATATCACAAGGCAGTGTTGGACAATGTTACTGAGATGTCAAGCGGCAGTGTTGGGCAATGTTACTGCAATATCACAAGGCAGTGTTGGACAATGTTACTGAGATGTCAAGCGGCAGTGTTGGACAATGTTACTGAGATGTCAAGCGGCAGTTTTGGGCAATGTTACTGCAATATCACGAGGCAGTGTTGGACAATGTTACTGAGATGTCAAGCGGCAGTGTTGGGGAATGTTACTGAGATATCAAGCGGCAGTGTTGGGCAATGTTACTGAGATGTCAAGCGGCAGTGTTGGGCAATGTTACTGCAATATCACGAGGCAGTGTTGGACAATGTTACTGAGATGTCAAGCGGCAGTGTTGGGCAATGTTACTGCAATATCACGAGGCAGTGTTGGACAATGTTACTGAGATGTCAAGCGGCAGTGTTGGACAATGTTACTGAGATGTCAAGAGGCAGTGTTGGGCAATGTTACTGAGATGTCAACCGGCCGTTTTGGACAATGTTACTGAGATGTCAAGCGGCAGTGTTGGGCAATGTTACTGCAATATCACGAGGCAGTGTTGGACAATGTTACTGAGATGTCAAGCGGCAGTGTTGGACAATGTTACTGAGATGTCAAGATGCAGCGTTGGACAATGTTACTGAGATGTCAAGATGCAGCGTTGGACAATGTTACTGAGATGTCAAGAGGCAGTGTTGGGCAATGTTACTGAGATGTCAAGCGGCAGTGTTGGGCAATGTTACTGAGATGTCAAGAGGCCGTTTTGGACAATGTTACTGAGAAGTCACGCAGCTGTTTCAGACAATGTTACTGAGAAGTCAAGAGGCAGTGTTGGACAATGTTACTGAGATGTCAAGAGGCAGTGTTGGACAATGTTACTGAGATGTCAAGAGGCCGTTTTGGACAATGTTACTGAGATGCCAGAAGGCAGACTTAGCAATGACCCGTGGCAGAGTGGTTTGCACTGCTGCCTCACAGCGCCAGAGATACGTGTTCAAATCCGGCTTTGGGTAACTGTGGAGTTTGCACTTTGTCCCCCTGGCTTCATGGATTTACTCTGGGTGCTCCAGTGTCCTCCCATAGTCCAAAGGTGTGCAGGTTAAGTGAATTGGCAATGCTAAATTGTCCATTAGTGTCCAAAGATGTGCAGGTTAGCTGAGGTGATGGGGTTGTACGGAAATGGCAGGAGAGTGGGTCTGGAAAAGGTGCTCTTTCAGTGGGATGGTGCAGAATCGATGGGGCGAATACCTCCTTCTGGATTTTAGGAATTCTAGGGTTCAATGGACCCAGGTATGTGGCCAGAAGCTCCTCTTGAATATGACATGGAGGGGGTTTTGCCTCAGGCAGTTACCATCAAGAGGGATTGAGATGGTGGCAGGGACTGAAAACAAAGGCTTTGCTTTTCTCAATATTGTGTTTCAGTTATTTGCAATGCTGTACAGCTGGCATTTATTACACACCTCTGTTTGTCTTGAGGCGATGGTGGTGAGCTGTTTTCTTGATCAGAAATATGTGGCTATCTAAGCTATTTCAATGGATAATTGAATCATTCTGAATTTACAGAAAGGCCAGATAAGGTAGGGAAAGCAAATTTGCATCCCCAAAGAATATTGGTGAAACAGATGGAGTTTTGTGACAATCTGGTAATCGCATGGTCACTAACCATTCCCTTTTTCCCCACAATTCTATCCAATTTTATTTTGAAACACAAAAAAAACAGTTATCCCCCACCAACCACCAAATTATCCCATATGCCCAAGATTCTAATACTACCCATGCCGTTGAAGTGGATCAAGCAGTGGGTCCAATCTTCTGGGTCTCAGTCATCCCAAGGCTATCATTCGCACGCCTCCTCCGTCCAGTCTCTGGTCCACCATTGAGTCTTCTCCGCTGCCTCTGCGTTGAGTATTCACTCGTCACTAACATTACTAATCCTAGCTTTTTATTCCAGATTTGATATCATTGATTAAATTTAAAAATTCTACAGTTGTGGTGAGATTTGAATTTATCTCTAAATCTGGATTTGTGAAGACCTCTGGATTACTAGTCTAATAGTTGGGCCACTATCATAGTCCAAGGTATTGTTTATAATAAAACTTCTACTTGTCCAGCACTGGGGTGGTACAGTAGCACCGTGGTTAGCACTGTTGCCTCACAGCTCCAGGGTCCCAGGTTCGATTCCTGGCTTGGGTAACTGTCTGTGAGGACTCTGCAAGTTCTCCCCGTGTCTGCGTGGGTTTCCTCCGGGTGCTCCGGTTTCCTCCCACAAGTGCCAAAAGACGTGCTGTTGGTAATTTGGACATTCTGAATTCTCCCTCTGTGTACCCGAACAGGCGTCGGATTGTGGCGACTAGGGGATTTTCACAGTAACTTCATTGCAGCATTAATGTAAGCCTACTTGTGACAATAATTAAAAGATGTAGCATGATATACTGAGGGCAGTGGAGAGGCCGAGAGAAGTGGTGGTCAGGTAGAAATGGCTACATCAGCATTTGGAACCTGACTTTTTGTTTCTGGAAGACGTCATAAATAGACATCTTGTGGATGAGGAATAGGAGGGGCGAAAATAGATCCAGAGTTAACAGTGCAAAAGTTAGAAGAGAAGGTGATTCTCTGATCTGTGATAGATCGAAATGGAACCAAGCAGGTACAGCTGGATGATGGAGGAGGTTAGCATAAACTTATAATTTGAACTCTTAAAAACTCCTTTCTCAGAAAAGTTTGAAACATCAAACACTTTGGTACCTTTAGAAATTCACTAACACTAGAACATAGAACATAGAACAGTACAGCACAGAACAGGCCCTTCGGCCCTCAATGTTGTGCCGAGCAATGATCACCCTACTCAAACCCACGTATTCTACCTATACCCGTAACCCGACAACCCCCTCCCTCCCCCCCTTAACCTTACTTTTTAGAACACTACGGGCAATTTAGCATGGCCAATCCACCTAACCCGCACATCTTTGGACTGTGGGAGGAAACCGGAGCACCCGGAGGAAACCCACGCACACACGGGGAGGACGTGCAGACTCCGCACAGACAGTGACCCAGCCGGGAACCGAACCAAACTAACTTGTGTTGTTTCCTCTCTTCCTCTTCATAATTCCTTCGCTTTCTGCCTCTAAGTTTCCTTCCGTTGAGAAACCATTTTTATACCAGAATTTGTAACGCCTTATTGAAACAAACTAATTTCTGGATGAAGTCTTACATTCCAGTCATGAAGGATTAACTGGGCCTATGATTCAATGTACCAATTTTGATAGCCATTTATCACAATTCAGATGGTCAACTTGTGTACGTTTTGATTGAGGCCAGACCGTTTGATTAGTGTTTACACCTTTTCACATTCCATAGAGCTAGCCACAACTGGAGGTCATTGTGCCACTTTTGAAGTCTCCTTTGTGTTTACTTCACACTAATGTGTCTACATTTGTCCCATTTGTCTACTTCGCAGGCTGGTCCCTGAACAGATTTATAACCTTTGTGACTTCAAACTTCCTCAATTTTACATTTTTAGCTCGGCTGTGTGACAGTCTCTTTGTATTTAGGTTCTCTGAAGATGCTGTGAAATTCTCAAAATCCTCGCATTTAATTCTGACTCTTCCCAGAGTAAAGTGGTTCGGGAACACTTCTACAATTCTATCAACATACAGGTGGTATCTGATCCTTTCCTTTCAAAAGTAGACTTCAAAAATCCATTCTTCACCCTTTTCTCCTTGCCCTTGCATCTCCAAAGTTCCTTTTCTCTTCAAAGTCCTTGAATCAATTGTTGCCTCCAAAACAATCTGTGCTCATGTTTCCCGGAACCCCTTGTTTGAATCTCACTAGTCAGTGCTTTGAAATATTGCCCATCTCTGCCCCTGCCTCAGTCTCTGTCAGTACATTGCTTTCTTCTTTACTCCCTCCAGACTTGACAATTTAAATGTTCTCCTGACTGGATCCACCTTTCACTCTCTGTAAACTTTAGCACATCCAAAATCCTACTCATCCTATCCATCACCCCTGTGGCCATTCATTTGAATAAAAAGCTCAAATTTACAAATCTCTTGCGTTATTTAAATCCTTTTATTGTTTTGTCTCTGCCTATTTCTGTAATCTCCTCCAGTTCTACAAGCCTTTTGTGAGGGCCACGAAGAATCCAGCACGAGTTGAAGGATAGAAAGAAATAACATTTATTTACACAAACATATATATGCAACAGCAGCAGCAACTCCCTTGCTGCTCACTCTCCTTTAGCCGGTTGCAATCTGGCCAGGTTTATTTATGCAGGGAATCTGCTAATGATTTCTCTGCCCCCCCCCCCCCTTCTCTCTCTCTCTCTCTCTCTCTCTCTCTCTCTCTCTCCCCCCCCCCCCCCCCCCCCCCCCTTCATTGGGGAAGCTCATACTCCCAAAGGATTGTGGATTGCCATTAGTCCCCAGCCGGTGGTAAGCAGGCAGGTTGTAACAAAGCCTATTCACAAACTCTCCTTTTCTCTGATTATAACTTCATTGGAATGCAGATACATCAACAGCGTTCAAAAGTCATCTCGACAAATACATGGATAAGATGGGTATAGAGGGATACAGCACTAGAAAGTGCTGAGGGTTTTGGCCAACAGTGGTTTCATGACCAGTATAGGCTTGGAGGGCTGAAGGGCTTGTTCTTGTGCAGCATTGTTCTTTGTTCTTGGTTCTCTCTTTGCCTCACCCTTGGCAGCCGTTCTGTCAACACTTTGACCCTTTTGGAATTACCTTTCAAATCATCTAACAACTCCCTTTCTCTGTTGTACAGCCCTCTTCATAATCTACCTGTTTAAAAATATTGAACCTACAAGGGAACAAGTGGTTCTAGATCTTCTCCTGTGTAATGAGACAGGATTGATTCATAATCTCACATTTTAGGGATCCTCTCGGAAGGAGCAATCACAATATGGTGGAATGTAAAATACAGATGGAGAGTGAGAAGGTAAAATCAAATACTCGTGTTTTGTGCTTAAACAAAGGAGATTACAATGGGATGAGGGAAGAACTAGCTAAGGTAGACTGGGAGCAAAGGCTTTATGGTGGAACAGTTGAGGAACAGTGGAGAACCTTCCAAGCGATTTTTCACAGTGCTCAGCAAAAGTTTATACCAACAAAAAGGAAGGACGGTAGAAAGAGGGAACATCGACCGTGGATATCTAAGGAAATAAGGGAGAGTATCAAATTGAAGGAAAAAGTATACAAAGTGGCAAAGATTAGTGGGAGACTAGAGGACTGGGAAATCTTTAGGGGGCAACAGAAAGCTCCTAAAAGAGCTATAAAGAAGAGTAAAATAGATTATGAGAGTAAACTTGCTCCGAATATAAAAACAGATCGTAAAAGTTTCTACAAATAAATAAAACAAAAAAAACAGTGGCTAAGGTAAATATTGGTCCTTTAGAGGATGAGAAGAGAGTTTTAATAATGGGAGATGAGGAAATGGCTGAGGAACTGAACACGTTTTTGGGTCGGTCTTCAGAGTGGAAGACACAAATAACATGCCAGTGACTGATAGAAATGAGGCTATGACAGGTGAGGACCTTGAGATGATTGTTATCACTAAGGAGGTAGTGATGGGCAAGCTAATGGGGCTAAAGGTAGACAAGTCTCCTGGCCCTGATGGAATGCATCCCAGAGTGCTAAAAGAGATGGCTAGGGAAATTGCAAATGCACTCGTTATAATTTACCGAAATTCACTAGACTCTGGGGTGGTCCCGGCGGATTGGAAATTAGCAAACGTGACACCACTGTTTAAAAAATGAGGTAGGCAGAGAGCGGATAATTATAGGCCAGTGAGCTTAACTTCGGTAGTAGGGAAGATGCTGGAATCTATCATCAAGGAAGAAATAGCGAGGCATCGGGATAGAAATTGTCCCATTGGGCAGACGCAGCATGGGTTCATAAAGGGCAGGTCGTGCCTAACTAATTTAGTGGAATTTTTTGAGGACATTACCAGTGCAGTAGATAACGGGGAGCCAATGGATGTGGTATATCTGGATTTCCAGAAAGCCTTTGACAAGGTGCCACACAAAAGGTTGCTGCATAAGATAAAGATGCATGGCATTAAGGGTAAAGTAGTAGCATGGATAGAGGATTGGTAAATTAATAGAAAGCAATGAGTGGGGATTAAAGGGTGTTTCTCTGGTTGGCAATCAATAGCTAGTGGTGTCCCTCAGGGATCAGTGTTGGGCCCACAATTGTTCACAATTTACATAGATGATTTGGAGTTGAGGACCAAAGGCAATGTGTCCAAGTTTGCAGACGACACTAAGATGAGTGGTAAAGCAAAAAGTGCAGAGAATACTGAAAGTCTGCAGAGGGATTTGGACAGGTTAAGTGAACGGGCTAGGGTCTGGCAGATGGAATACAATGTTGACAAATGTGAGGTTATCCATTTTGGTAGGAATTACAGCAAACGGGATTATTATTTAAATGATAAAATATTAAAACATGCTGCTGTGCAGAGAGACCTGGGTGTGCTAGTGCATAAGTCGCAAAAAGTTGGTTTACAGGTGCAACAGGTGATTAAGAAGGCAAATGGAATTTTGTCCTTCATTGCTAGAGGGATGGAGTTTAAGACTAGGGAGGTTTTGCTGCAATTGTATAAGGTGTTAGTGAGGCCACACGTGGAGTATTGTGTTCAGTTTTGGTCTCCTTACTTGTGAAAGGATGTACTGGCACTGGAGGGTGTGCAGAGGAGATTCACTAGGTTAATCCCAGAGCTGAAGGCGTTGGATTACAAAGAGAGGCTGAGTGGACTGGGACTGTATTAGTTGGAATTTAGAAGGATGAGGGGGGATCTTATTGAACTGTATAAAATTATGAAGGGAATAGATAGGATAGATGCGGGCAGGTTGTTTCCACTGGCGGGTGAAAGCAGAACTAGGGGACATAGCCTCAAAATAAGGGGAAGTAGATTTAGGACTGAGTTTAGGAGGAACTTCTTCACCCAAAGGGTTGTGAATCTATGGAATTCCTTGCCCAGTGAAGCAGTAGAGGCTCCTTCATTACATGTTTTTAAGGTAAAGATAGATAGTTTTTTGAAGAATAAAGGGATTAAGGGTTATGGTGTTCGGGCCGGAAAGTGGAGCTGAGTCCACAAAAGATCAGCCATGATCTAATTGAATGGCGGAGCAGGCTCGAGGGGCCAGATGGCCTACTCTTGCTCCTAGTTCTTATGTTCTTACAAAACTGGGAGCAGGAATAAGCCATTTTGCCCTTCATTCCTGCTCCAATATAGTCATGCTGATTCAGTGACTTGGCCTTAATAGCCTCCTGTGGTAGAGAATTCCACAGGTTCACCCCCCCCCCCCCCCCCCCTGGTATTCTTGGAAAGAATACCAGAAATGCGGAATATTTGGCTAATGGTAAAATTCTTGGTAGTGTGGATGAGCAGAGGGATCTCGGTGTCCATGTACATAGATCCCTGAAAGTTGCCACCCAGGTTGATAGGGTTGTGAAGAAGGCCTATGGTGTGTTGGGCTTTATTGGTAGAGGGATTGAGTTCCGGAGCCATGAGGTCATGTTGCAGTTGTACAAAACTCTAGTACGGCCGCATTTGGAGTATTGCGTACAGTTCTGGTCGCCTCATTATAGGAAGAACGTGGAAGCTTTGGAACGGGTGCAGAGGAGATTTACCAGGATGTTGCCTGGTATGGAGGGAAAATCTTATGAGGAAAGGCTGATGGACTTGAGGTTGTTTTCGTTAGAGAGAAGAAGGTTAAGAGGTGACTTAATAGAGGCATACAAAATGATCAGAGGGTTAGATAGGGTGGACAGCGAGAGCCTTCTCCCGCGAATGGAGGTGGCTAGCACGAGGGGACATAGCCTTAAATTGAGGGGTAATAGATATAGGACAGAGGTCAGAGATGGGTTTTTTACGCAAAGAGTGGTGAGGCCGTGGAATGCCCTACCTGCAACAGTAGTGAACACGCCAACATTAAGGGCATTTAAAAATGTATTGGATAAGCATATGGATGATAAGGGCATAGTGTAGGTTAGATGGCCTTTAGTTTTTTCCATGTCGGTGCAACATCGAGGGCCGAAGGGCCTGTACTGCGCTGTATCGTTCTATGTTCTATGTCCTATGTATACAGGAGTTACAAAGAACAAAGGAAAGTACAGCACAGGAACAGGCCCTTCGGCCCTCCAAGCCTGTGCCGACCATGCTGCCCGTCTAAACCAAAATCTTCTGCACTTCCGGGGTCCGTATCCCTCTATTCCCATCCTATTCATGTATTTGTCAAGATGTCCCTGAAACGTCACTATCGTCCCTGCTTCCACCACCTCCTCCAGCAGTGAGTTCCAGGCATCCACGACCCTCCGTGTAAAAAAACTTGCCTCGTACATCTCCTCTAAACCTTGCCCCTCGCACCTTAAACTTATGCCCCGTAGTAATTGACCCCTCTACCTTACGGGATTATTATTTAAACGATAAAATATTAAAGCATGCCGCTGTTCAGAGAGACTTGGGTGTGCTAGTGCATGAGTCACAGAAGGTTGGTTTACAAGTGCAACAGGTGATTAAGAAGGCAAATGGAATTTTGTCCTTCATTGCTAGAGGGATGGAGTTTAAGACTAGGGAGGTTATGTTGCAATTGTATAAGGTGTTAGTGCGGCCACACCTGGAGTATTGTGTTCAGTTTTGGTCTCCTTACTTGAGAAAGGACGTACTGGCGCTGGAGGGTGTGTAGAGGAGATTCACTAGGTTAATCCCAGAGCTGAAGGGGTTGGATTATGAGGAGAGGTTGAGTAGACTGGGACTGTACTTGTTGGAATTTAGAAGGATGAGGGGGGATCTTATAGAAACATTTAAAATTATGAAGGGAATAGATAGGATAGATGCGGGCAGGTTGTTTCCACTGGCGGGTGACAGCAGAACTAGGGGGCATAGCCTCAAAATAAGGGGAAGTAGATTTAGAACTGAGTTTAGGAGGAACTTCTTCACCCAAAGGGTTGTGAATCTATGGAATTCCTTGCCCAGTGAAGCAGTTGAGGCTCCTTCATTACATGTTTTTAAGGTAAAGATAGATAGTTTTTTGAAGAATAAAGGGATTAAGGGTTATGGTGTTCGGGCCGGAAAGTGGAGCTGAGTCCACAAAAGATCAGCCATGATCTCATTGAATGGCGGAGCAGGCTCGAGGGGCCAGATGGCCTACTCCTGCTCCTAGTTCTTATGTTCTTATGTTCTTAAAAAGCCTCTGACTATCCACTCTGTCTATGCCCCTCATAATTTTGTAGACCTCTATCAGGTCGCCCCTCAACCTCCTTTGTTCCAGTGAGAACAAACCAAGTTTACTCAACCCCTCCTCATAGCTAATGCCCTCCATACCAGGTAAAATCCTGGTAATTATCTTCTGCACCTTCTCTAAAGCCTCCATATCCTTCTGGTAATGTGATGTCTCAGACCGTGTTTTCAGAACCCTTAAGGGGGAGGGGGAACAGTCACAAGTCGTGGTACACATCGGTACCAACGACATAGGTAAGAGAAGGGATTTAAAACAGGAATTTAGGGAGCTAGGGTGGAAGCTGAGAGCCAGGACAAACCACGTTGTCATCTCTGGTTTGCTGCCAGTGCCACGTGCTGGCGAGGTGAGGAGCAGGGAGAGAGTGCAGATAAACACGTGGCTGCAGGGATGGTGTAGGAGGGAGGGTTTCAGGTACGTGGATAATTGGAGCACATTCTGGGGAAGGTGGGACCTGTACAGACAGGACGGTTTGCACCTGAACCAGAGGGGCATAAATATCCTGGGAGGGAAATTTGCTACAGCTCTTCGGGGGGGTTTAAACTAATTTGTCAGGGGGATCAGGGGGATGAGAAAATGAGCTGTAGTCCAGAAGCCAGTGTTGAGAGTAGTGAGGTACTGAGGAGGGTCTCAAGGTCGCAGGAGTGTACCGGCAGACAGAAAGATGGGTTGAAGTGTGTCTACTTCAATGCAAGGAGCATCAGGAATAAGGTAGGTGAACTTGGAGCGTGGATTGGTACTTGGGACTACGATGTTGTGGCTATTACGAAGACATGGTTAGAACAGGGACTGGAATGGTTGTTGGAAGTTCCGGGTATAGATGTTTCAGTAAGAGTAGGGAAGGTGGTAAAAGAGGTGGAGGAGTAGCATTGTTAATCAAGGATAATTTAACGGCTGCAGAAAGGCAGTTCGAAGGGGATCTGACTACTGATGTAATATGGGCCGAAGTTAGAAATAGGAAAGGAACGGTCACGTTGTTAGGAGTTTTCTATAGGCCCCCAAATAGTAATAGAGATGTGGAGGAAGAAATTGCAAAACAGATTATGGATAGGTGTGGAGGTCTCAGGATAGTTGTCATGGGTGACTTTAACTTTCCAAATATTGATTGGAACCTCTATAGGTCAAACAGTTCAGATGGGGCAGTTTTTGTACAGTGTGTGCAGGAGGGTTTCCTGACACAATATGTGGATAGGCCGACAAGAGGTGGGGCCACATTGGATTTTGTACTGGGTAATGAACCGGGCCAAGTGTTAGATTTGTTTGTGGGAGAGCACTTTGGAGATAGTGACCACAATTCGGTGTCTTTCACTATTGCAATGGAGAGGGATAGGGCCATACGGCAGAGCAAGGTTTATAATTGGGGGAGGGGTAATTATGATGCGATTAGGCAAGAATTAGGCAGCATAAGATAGGAACAGAAACTGTCAGGGAAAGGCACAAATGAAAAGTGGAGCTTGTTCAAGGAACAAATACTGCGTATCCTTGATAGATATGTCCCTCTCAGGCAGGGAGGAAATAGCCGTGTGAGGGAATCATTGAATGTCTTGTCAAGACGAAAAAGGAAGTATATGTAAGGATGAGAAAACAAGGTTCAGTTGGGTCACTTGAGGGTTACAAGGTAGCAAGGAATGAGCTAAAAAACGGGCTTAGGAGAGCTAGGAGGTGGCATGAGAAGTCCTTGGCGGGTCGGATCTTATGTGAGAAATAAAAGAATGACCAGGGTGAGGGTAGGGCCAGTCAAGGACAGTAGTGGGAACTTGTGCATGGAGTCGGAAGAAATAGGAGAGGCGTTGAATTAATACTTTTCTTCAGTGTTCACCAAGGAGAGGGGCCATGTTTTTGAGGATGAGAGTGTGATACAGGCGGGTAGGCTGGAGGAAGTACATGTTCTTAGGAAGGATGTATTAGCAATTTTGAAAAACCTGAGGGTCGACAAGTCCCCTGGGCCAGATGGGATATATCCAAGGTTTCTTTGGGAGGCAAGGGATGAGATTGCAGAGCCTTTGGCTTTGATCTTTGGGTCCTCACTGTCCACGGGGATAGTGCCAAAGGACTGGAGAGTGGCAAATGTTGTTCCTCTGTTCAAGAAAGGGAATAGGAATGACCCTCGTAATTATAGGCCAGTTAGTCTTACTTCGGTGGTCGGTAAGTTAATGGAAAAGGTCCTGAATGATAGGATTTATGACCATTTGGAAAGATGCAACTTAATCCGGGATAGTCAACACGGACTTGTGAAGGGTAAGTCTTGCCTCACAAATTTGATTGAATTCTTTGAGGGGGTAACTAAGTGTGTAGAAAATGAAATGAAAATCGCTTATGGTCACGAGTAGGCTTCAATGAAGTTACTGTGAAAAGCCCCTCGTCGCCACATTCCGGCGCCTGTCCGGGGAGGCTGGTCCAGGAATCGAACCATGCTGCTGGCCTGCTTGGTCTGATTTAAATGCCAGTGATTTAGCCCAGTGAGCTAAACCAGCCCCCGATGAGGAGGTAACTTTGAGGAGGTAACTAAGTGTGTAGATGAAGGTAGAGCAGTTGATGTCGTATAGATGGATTTTAGTAAGGTGTTTGATGAGGTTCCCCATGGTCAGCTCATGAAGAAAGTAAGGAGGTGTGGGATAGAGGGAAATTTGGCCAATTGTATAAGTAACTGGCTATCACATAGAAGACAGAGGGTGGTGGTGGATGGAAAATCTTCAGACTGGAGACCAGTTACCAGCGGTGTACCACAGGGATCAGTACTGGGTCCTCTGCTTTCTGTGATTTTTATCAATGACTTGGAGGAGGGGGCTGAAGGTGGGTCAGTAAATTTGCTGATGACACCAAGATTGGTAGAGTAGTGGATGAGGTGGAGGGCTGTTGTAGGCTGCAAAGAGACATTGATAGGATGGCAGATGGAGTTTAACCCTGATAAGTGCGAGGTGATTCATTTTGGTGGTAAAAAATTGAATGCCGATTACAGGGTCAAATGCAGGGTTCTGAGGAATGTGGAGGAACAGAGAGATCTTGGGGTTCCTGTCCACAGATCTCTGAAGGTTGCCACTCAAGCGGATTGAGCCGCGAAGAAGGCTTATAGTGTGTTAGCGTTTATTTACAGGGGGCTTGAGTTTAAGAGCCATGGGGTTATGCTGCAACTATATATGACCCTGATGATACCACATTTGGAGTATTGGTTGCAGTTCTGGTCACCTCATTACAGGAAGGATGTGGAAGCATTGGAAAAGGTGCAAAGGAGATTTACCAGGATGCTGCCTGGTGGGATAGGTCTTATGAGGAATGGTTGAGGGAGCTAGGGCTTTTCTCTTTGGAGCGGAGGGGGATGAGAGGTGACTTAATAAAGGTTTATAAGATGATGACGGGGATAGATAGAGTTGACGTTCAGAGACTATTTCCTCAGGTGGATGTAGCTGTTCCAAGGGGGCATAACTATAAGGTTCAGGGTGGGAGATATAGGAGGGATGTCCGAGGTAGGTTCTTTACTCAGAGAGTGGTTAGGGTGTGGAATGGACTGCCTGCTGTGATAGTGGAGTCGAACACTTCAGGAACTTTCAAGCGGTTACTGGATAGGCACATGGAACACACCAGAATGACAGGGAGTGGGAGAGCTTGATCTTGGTTTCGGACAATGCTCGGCACAACATCGAGGGCCAAAGGGCCTGTTCTGTGCTGTACTGTTCTATGTTCTATGACACTTCTTGACAAAAGAAATTGCATATGAAAAGCAAGATGCAGGTGAGGTCCCTGCACCAAGTCGCTAGTTGTCGCTCCATTTAAGGATTCATCAATTCAGGGTTGTGAGTTTCTACCGTGTGATTGAACAGGCCCATTCCTGACCCACAGATCTTTGGGTGCATGGGAGCAAATGGGAAAGCTCCCCCCACCCAAATCAGCAGCCCTTTACCCTCTCCTGTTTGGATATGAAAGACAGTCGCTCTGACTTACGGACAGAGGCAATGCTGGATATATTGGTCCACAGCTGGAGGGATCACACCATCTGCACTCTGCTTGCAACCAAAGTGGCCGTATAATAAAGCACAGCCACCGCAGTTTATTTGTTCAATGCAAACTGGCCATTGATGTGAATGCAAAATGAATGAGCAATTTGTGTATACATGGAGATGTTATTTAATGAGAGATAGAACTGAGTATATAATTGTAAATTGGAGCACTATCTAAGTCCTGTTGTTTGAGAAGAATTGTAAACCTGCACTGATTAGAGTCCAACATTTGCATGTTAACCTTTGACTTCAAGTGCTGACCCCTTGAACTTTTGCCCTGTCATGAAATGCCAGACCCTTGTAATGTTTCATTCACAGGGAATGACTGCACAATGGACCATAGCCTTCTTGCAAGCTTTTATTCCAAGTGAGGTGCATTGTGTGAATTTATGCCTTGTGATTGTGGTCAGCTCTAAGTCAGTGCTGCTCCAACAAGGCTTCAAATATAGTTCTCAAACAGGCTGCTGGGAAAGGGGCACAGAACAAAAACCTACAGCCTGCTGACACCAGCCCACCGCTCTCCTCAACTCCCATATGAACTGTGAGTAGATGGCCAGCGTCTGTCATTTATTGAGAGAAAGCAGCCAATTCAGCTATTCTCACAAGGGTGCTAGTTTCCTCCTTTCTCTGCCAGTTCACTGGCTTTCTCGACCTAGCACCGAGGAGGTGTCAAAAGATATTTACACTAAACCATTTAGCCCTGTTATTTAGATCTTTTTGAAATGTAACTAACTTTTTGTTACCTGTGGGTGCTCGCCATTATTCAGTGTCCTGCTGACTCCTACAACAAATATCCTCCTTAAAAGGTTGAAAGGATGCTTTGCACCAGACCCTTTACAAATCCAGGTGAGATAGGTACGGTAACATCAGGTTACCCCAGCATATTTAACAAGAACAGGCCATTTGCACGGAATAGAAAAATGGGTTGCAGAACATTACAGCTACTTTATTTTTTAAATTTTGCTCCAAGTTTTGATTCTTTCATAACATGAACCTTGTAGAGGAAATGCCAACTGATTCTTGGCATGGGGTCCAGATAGTGTTTAGTCTTTCAATGATGAGACTTACACTGGAAATCAAAATGTAATAGACAAAGGCAACATGTGCATACATATGCATTCATTCACTGGAGGTCGCAGTGTCAGACTGAGCTTTATGACACACTCGTATTGGGTGAGTGAGAATATTCCAGAAAATGATGTTCTATAAGGCCTTTGATAAAGTTCCATATGGTAGGCTGCTCTTGAAGATTAGATCACATGGAATCCAGGGTGAGCTGGCAAATTGCATATACAATTGGCTTGATGGTCGGAAGCCTCAGTGGAGGGATGCTTGTCGGACTGGAGCGCTGTGACTAGTGATGTGCCTCAGGGGTCAGTGCTGGGCCCATTGCCCATATCCAAATCAATGATTCTGGAAAGTCAAATCAAGGTAGGACTTTCACATTGAATGGCAGGACCTTAGGGAATATTGTGGAACAGAGGGACCTTGGAGTTCAGGTGCACGGTTCGCTAAAGGCGGAGTCACAGGTAGATAGGGCAGTGAAGAAGGCTCTTGACATGCTGGCCTTCATCAGTCAGGGCAATGAGTATAGAAGTTGGGAAATTATGTTGCAATTGTACAGGACGTTGATGAGGCCGCACCTGGAGTATTATGTTCAGTTTTGATCGCCATGCTATGGGTAAGATGTTATTAAACTGAAGAGATAGGGCAGCATGGTGGCGCAGTGGCAGCACTGCAGTCTCATGGCGTAGAGGTCCCAGGTTCGATCCTGGCTCTGGGTCACTGTCCGTGTGGAGTTTGCACATTCTCCACGTGTCTGCGTGGGTTTCACCCCCACAACCCAAAGATGTGCAAGGTAGATGGATTGGCGACGCTAAATTGCCCCTTAATTGGAAAAAATGAATTTGGTACTCCAAATTTTAAAAAAAAATTAAACTGGAGATATTGCAGAAGAAATTTACAAGGATGTTGCCAAGACTCGAGGGACAGAGTTATAGGGAGAGATTGGACAGACTCTGACTTTTTTCTTTGGAGCGTAGGAGACTGAGGGGTGATCTTATTGACCTGAATAAGATCATGAGAGGCATGGATAGGGTGAATGCACTCAGTCTTTTCTCCAGGGTTGGAGAATTGAGAACTAGAGGGCATAGGTTTAAGTTAAGAGGGGAAAGAATTAATGGGAACCTGAGGAACAACATTTTTAGAGAGGGTGGTATGTATGTGAAATGAGCTACCGGATCCCAGGAAGTGGTTGAGGCAGAAACATTGATAACATTTATAAGGCATTCGGACAGATACATGGATAGGAAAGGTTTAGGGGGATATGGGGCAAATGCAGGCAAATGGGGTGAGATTAGATGAGCTTTTTGGGTTGGCATAGGCCAATTTCGGCTGAAGGGCCTGTCTCCATGCTGTAGATTCTATGATACTAATCTGGGTCACAAAAATAGGCCCTTCTGCCCAACCTGTCCATGCCAGTGTTTATGCTGCAATTGATCATCTTCCCATCTCTCCTCATCCAATTTTCTTGTTCTGTCCATAAGGAATGTTATCCCTCAGATGATTGAGGCTATCAGATATCTTTATGCCAGGAAGTGTATAGCCCAGGTCTGATCTGGGTGGAAAACAAGGTCCGCAACATCAGGATAACACAATTCCTATCTCCCTCATTTTAATTTCTCACCTCTCCTTAAATGCAGCCATCCTATTTTCAGTAAATTACATTCCGACTCTACACATAAATCATGAAAATCACAAACAAGAAGCTGAAACTTAAAACAAAACCAATTGCAAATGTATGAGTGGAGAATTGGCTAAGGTTGACTGGATGAATAGACCAAGATGTATGCTGGTAAATAAGCATATAAACAATGGTCGATATTTAAAGAACAATTTAAAATGTTCCAACAAAAATGCATGCCATTAAAAAAACAAAAACTCAGCACGAATGATTCATCCATGGCTCACTCAGGAATAGTACTAAATTAAAAGAAGAGGCTTATAATGTTGCAAAGAGCACTGAGGATTGGGAGTATTTTGGATACCAACATAAGGGCAGCACAGTAGCATAGTGGTTAGCATCAATGCTTCACAGCTCCAGGGTCCCAGGTTCGGTTCCCGGCTGGGTCACTGTCTGTGCGGAGTCTGCACGTCCTCCCCGTGTGTGCGTGGGTTTCCTCCGGGTGCTCCGGTTTCCTCCCACAGTCCAAAGATGTGCGGGTTAGGTGGATTGGCCATGCTAAATTGCCCATAGTGTCCTAAAAAG
The DNA here is from genome assembly GCF_902713615.1 of Scyliorhinus canicula. Taxonomy (NCBI): domain Eukaryota; kingdom Metazoa; phylum Chordata; class Chondrichthyes; order Carcharhiniformes; family Scyliorhinidae; genus Scyliorhinus; species Scyliorhinus canicula. The sequence continues at coordinate 13,297,225 of NC_052166.1, read as the reverse complement.
TAAGGTTAAGGGGGAGTTGTTGGGTTACGGGCATAGGGTGGATACGTGAGTTTGAGTAGGGTGATCATTGCTCGGCACAACATCGAGGGCCGAAGGGCCTGTTCTGTGCTGTGCTGTTCTATGTTCTATGATTCTTGCCTGCTTCATCATCTCCGGCAACTCCCCCTTCTTCAGTGCTTCATTAAACGCTCCCAACAGATGTGGTGCCAGGTCCGCCTTAAATTCCTTATAAAATTCTGTCGGGTACCCATCCGGCCCAGGGGCCTTCCCCAACTTCATACCCCTGATACTATCCAGCACCTCCCTCAGCCCCAGGGGCTCCTCCAATGCCTGCCTCTTTTCTTCCTCCACCTGGGGATATTCCAGCTCTTCCAGAAACCACCCCATGTCCCCCTCCTCTCCTCCTGGGTCTGCCTCATAAAGTCCCTGGTAGTATTCCCGGAATGCCTCATTTATCTTCCCTGGCTCTGACACCACATCCCCAGCCCCAGTCTGGATCTTCAATATTTCCCTGGACGTGCCTGCCTCCGCAGCTGGTACGCCAGCATGCAGCTCGCCTTCTCCCCATACTCGTATTGCACCCCCCTTGCCCTATGCAGTTGCCCTACCGCCCTCCCCGTTCTCAGCCTGTCAAATCGCCCCTGAAACCTTTTCATCCTCGCCAATTCCTCCACGATGGGCACCCTCGAATATTCCCTGTCCACCTCCACTATCTCACTCACTAGACGGTCATGTTCCACCCTTCTTTCCTTATTCGCACACCATCCGCGACAACCCCGAGTCAAACCTCCACCCCGGCCTCTGCTCTTGTCCCGTACTGAACCGAATATCCAGCCAGTGGGGTGCATGGTCCGAGATAAATATCCCCACATACTCTGCCCCCTCCACCCCAACCAAAACCTCCCGACTCACTACAAAGTAATCAATCCTCAAATACACCTTATAGACGTGTGAAAAGAAGGAATACTCCCTTCCCCCTGCGTTCTGAAAGCACCATGGATCCACCACACCCATCTTCTCCATAAAACCCCCCAGCTCCCTTGCCATTTGTACCCTATCCATTGACCTGGGGCTCGATCTATCCACCCTCAGCTCCAGGCCACAGTTAAAATCTCCTCCCATGATCAACTGGTACGTGGCCAAATCCGGATTGCTGCCAGCAACACCTTCATAAATCCCACATCATCCCAATTTGGGGCATTCACATTTACCAACACTACCGGTGCCCCTTCCAATACCCCACTCACAATCACATATCTCCCACCCGGATCCCTCACCTTCGCACTCATGAATCCCATTTTTTTGCTCATTAAAATCGCCACACCCCTCGATTTCAAATCAAACCCCGAGTGAAAAACCTGCCCGACCCACCCCTTCCTTAACCTAACCTGGTCCTTCACACGGAGGTGAGGCTCCTGTAGAAAGACAACCCCCGCTTTCAAGCTTCTGATGTGCGCGAACACCCGCGACCTTTTTACTGGCCCATTCAATCCCTTCTACCGTCCATCATCTTCCCCACTTAATTCCTACCCCTTTAATTCCATTCTGTACTGAGCCCATCCCAGATGCCCTTTTCTTCTTGACCATGCCATCTCTCACCCTCTGTCGCGTCGCGGAAACACCCCCCTGCTTTTCCCCTTTCCCTTCCCCTTTCCCTCCTCATTTCCCCTTTCCCCCCTCCCCCCCGGCCACCCCTCTTGGCCTTCTCCCCCACCTCTCATTCACCAGCATAACCTGCTAGTGCGGCTGCCCCTGCCCAAAGTCCAGGTATATGACATCTACAGCCCTTCCCTCATCAATTAACTTTGCCACTTACTCAAAGAATTCTATTAGGTTTGTAACATGACCTTCCCTGCACAAAACCATGCTGCCTATCACTGATAAGTCTATATTCTTCCAAATGTGAATAGATCCTATCCCTCAGTATCTTCTCCAACAGATTGCCTACCACTGACGTCAAGCTCACAGGTCTATAATTCCCTGGATTATCCCTGCTACCCTTCTTAAACAAAAGGACAACATTAGCAATTCTCCAGTCCTCCAGGACCTCACCCGTGCTCAAGGATGCTGCAAAGATATCTGTTAAGGCCCCATCTATTTCGTCCCTTGTTTCCCTCAGTAACCTGGGATAGATCCCATCCGGTCCTGGGGACTTGTCCACCTTAATGCCTTTTAGAATACCCAAAACTTCACCCTTCCTTATGCCGACATAGAACATAGAACAGTACAGCACAGAACAGGCCCTTCGGCCCTCGATGTTGTGCCGAGCAATGATCACCCTACTTAAACCCACGTAACCCGTATACCCGTAACCCAACAATCCCCCCATTAACATTACACTACGGGCAATTTAGCATGGCCAATCCACCTAACCCGCACATCTTTGGACTGTGGGAGGAAACCGGAGCACCCGGAGGAAACCCACGCACACACGGGGAGGACATGCAGACTCCACACAGACAGTGACCCAGCCGGGAATCGAACCTGGGACCCTGGAGCTGTGAAGCATTGATGCTACCCACCATGCTACCGTGAGGCCCCTAATCGAACCCGGGTCAACTGCTTGGAAGGCAGCTATGCTCACCACTATACCACCATCGCCATGACCTAGAGTATTTAAACATCCGCCCCTCGTCTCGACTTCCGTCATGTCCCTCTCCTTGGTGAATACCGATGCAAAGTACTCATTAAGAATCTCACTCATTTCCTCTGACTCCATGCATAAATTCCCTCTTTTGTCTTTTAGTGGGCCAATCCTTTCTCTAGTTACCATCTTGCTCCTTATATATGAATAAAAGGCTTTGGGATTTTCCTTAACCCTGTTAACCCAAGATATTTCATGACACCTTTTAGCCCGCTTTATTGCGCGTTTGAGATTTGTCCTACTTTCCCGATATTCCTCCAAAGCTTCATCAGTTTTGAGTCGCCTCGATCTTATGTATGCTTCCTTTTTCACCTTCTCTAGTCTCAGAATTCCACCCGTCATCCATGGTTCCTTAATCTTGCTATTTCTATCTCTCATTTTCACAGGGACATGTCTGTCCTGCACTCTAATCAACCTTTCCTTAAAAGACTCCCACATTTCAAATGTGGATTTACCCTTAAACAGTTGCTCCCAATCCACATTTCCCGAGCTCCTGCCGAATTTTGTTATACTTGGCCTTTCCCCAATTTAGCACTCTTCCTTTAGGATCACTCTCGTCTTTGTCCATGAGTATTCTAAAACTTACAGAATTGTGATCGCTATTTCCAAAGTAATCACCGACTGAAACTTCAGCCACCTGGCTGGGATCATTCCCCAATACCAGGTCCAGTATGGCCCCTTCCCGAGTTGGACTATTTACATACTGCTCTAAAAAACGCTCTCCTGGATGCTCCTTACAAACTCTGCTCCATCTACACCTCCAACACTACACGAATCCCATTCAATGTTGGGGAAGTTAAAATCTCCCATCACAACCACCCTATTACTCCTACATTTTTCTATAATCTGTCTACAAATTTGTACCTCTACTTCACGCTCAGTTTTGGGAGGCCTGTAGTAAAGTCCCAACAATGTTACTGCACCCTTCCTATTTCTTAGCTCTATCCATATTGCCTCAGTGCTCGAATCCTCTATTGTGCCCTCCTTAATCACAGCTGTGATATCATCTCTGACTAGTAATGCAACTCCTCCACCCCTTCTACCTCCCTTTCTATCCCTCCTGAAGCATCTATACCCTGGGATATTTAGTTGCCAGTCCTGCCCTTCCCTCAACCAAGTCTCAGTAATACCAATAGAATCATATTCCCAGGTACTGATCCAAGCCCTAAGTTCATCTGCCTTACCTGCTACACTTCTCGCATTAAAACAAATGCACCTCAGACCACCTGTCTCTTTGCGATCATCATCTCTTCCCTGTCTACTCTTCCCCTTAGTCACATTGAGTTTATTATCTAGTACCTTATTGGTTTTAGTTGCTGCCTCTTTACTAACCTCTAACTCCTAATCTGGTTCCCATCACCCTGCCACATTAGTTTAAAACCTCCCCAACAATGTTAGCAAAAGCACCCCCTAGGACATTGGTTCCAGTCCTGCCCAGGTAACCTTCTCCAAAAGCAAGCAAACAGATGTTAAACCGAAACAGTCCCATAAAACGGGAAGGGGGGATGGGAACATTCATCCCCACATAAACTTTTCACCCCTGCAACTCCTTACAATCTCAACATTGAACAGAAACCACCACCCCCACAAACAAAGGCAAAAATCCCCCAATCGTTGCACCCACTTCAAACATGTTCCCGCCCATTACATAGTGCCAGCACCCCAGTTCCCAAGCATTGTCCACTCAGTTCTCCCCCAGTTTATGCTCCTTAATGAAGTCTTCGGCTGCTTGTGGGGTCTCGAAATAATACTCCCGGCCTCCGAACTTCACACACAATTTTGCCGGGTAGAGCACCCCAAACCTGATCTGCCGCCGGTACAGCACCCCTTGGCCTTGTCGAAACCTGCCCGCCGTTTTGCCAACTCGGCTCCGTTGTCCTGATAAATCCAGACGTTGTTTCCCTCCCAGTCGCAGCTACGCTTCTCCCTGGCCCACCGTAGCATTTTCTCTTTCTCCACAAATTTATGGAGTCTCACGATCATCGCCCGCGGCGACTCCCCAGTTCTAGGCATCTGCCTCAGAGATCTGTGTGCTCAGTCCACCTCGGGTGCCTTGTCTCGCACCCCTTTTGCCACCGACCTCGCCAGCATCCTCGACACATACCTCGTGGCTCTCACACCTTCCACTCCTTCAGGCAGGCCCACTCCTCGCAGGTTCTGTCTTCTCGGGGTATTCTCCTGCTCCTCAACCTTTGCCCTCAGCATTTTATAAAGGTCTTCTCGGAGCCCCACCTCCGCCTCCAAAGCCACCACATAATTCCTGTGGTCTGAGATCAATCCTTCAATCTCCCGAATCCGTGACCCCTGCACCTCCAAACACCTCTCCATCCGCTCCAAAGTGCCACAGCTTCTGCAATGGCCATTGCATGATCCTCATGCATTTCTTTCCTCTGTTTATGGAATTCCTCCTTGATAAAAGGCGAAGGAGACCCCAGGAGTTTGAGTGAAGACAAGCATCCAGCAGAGGGCAGCAGAGCAGAGCTACTGATCAGCTGTTCTGGGGGAATTTGCATACGTGCAGTGCGGTCAGCCTAAGTTGAAGGGGAACCGGCGAAGGAGACCCCAGGAGTTTGAGTGAAGACAAGCATCCAGCAGAGGGCAGCAGAGCAGAGCTACTGATCAGCTGTTCTGGGGGAATTTGCATACGTGCAGTGCGGTCCGCCTAAGTTGAAGGTGGTTTGTGGAGGGGCTGTTGGCAAGTGACAGTTAAACCCGAAACACTTTGTGAGTGTTTCCCACCCTACCTCCTCCTCTAACCAACCCCCCCACCCCACGGTGGTTGGGAAGCGGGAGCAGGGGCCTGTCGTGAAGGTGAGTGAGTGCCTTTAAATTTGCTTAACTTTCAGCGGGAGCAGGGTTTGAGGTGATATCAGGTAAGCTCTTCCTTTCTTTTTCTTGTTTTTTTTAATCTAGAGGTGATGTCAGGGAAGGCAGTACAATGCTCCTCCTGCAGAATGTTTGAGGTGAGGGACGCCGTCAGTGTCCCTGCTGATTTCATCTGTGGGAAGTGCACCCAACTCCAGCTCCTCAAAAACCGTGTTAGGGACCTGGAGCTTGAGCTGGATGAACTTCGGATCATTCGGGAGGCAGAGGGGGTCATAGATAGGAGCTTCAGGGAAGTAGTTACACCAAAGACTGGAGATAGATGGGTAACTGTAAGAGGGACTGGGAAGAAGCAGTCAGTGCAGGGACCCCCTGCGGTCGTTCCCCTGAGTAACAAGTATACCGTTTTGGATACTTGTGGGGGGGACGACTTACCAGGGGTAAGCCATGGGGTACGGGCCTCTGGCACGGAGTCTGTCCCTGTTGCTCAGAAGGGAAGGGGGCAACGGAGTAGAACATTAGTAATTGGGGACTCAATAGTCAGGGGCACAGATAGGAGATTTTGTGGGAGCGAGAGAGACTCACGTTTGGTATGTTGCCTCCCAGGTGCAAGGGTAAGTGATGTCTCGGATCGTGTTTTCCGGGTCCTTAAGGGGGAGGGGGAGCAGCCCCAAGTCGTAGTCCACATTGGCACTAACGACATAGGTAGGAAAGGGGACAAGGATGTCAGGCAGGCCTTTAGGGAGCTAGGATGGAAGCTCAGAGCGAGAACAAACAGAGTTGTTATCTCTGGGTTGTTGCCCGTGCCACGTGATAGTGAGATGAGGAATAGGGAGAGAGAGCAATTAAACACGTGGCTACAGGGATGGTGCAGGTGGGAGGGATTCAGATTTCTGGATAACTGGGGCTCTTTCTGGGGAAGGTGGGACCTCTATAGACAGGATGGTCTACATCTGAACCTGAGGGGCACCAATATCCTGGGGGGGAGATTTGTTAGTGCTCTTTGGGGGGGTTTAAACTAATTCAGCAGGGGCATGGGAACCTGGATTGTAGTTTTGGGGTACGGGAGATTGAGAGTATAGAGGTCAGGAGCACAGATTTGACTTCGCAGGAGGGTGCCAGTGTTCAGGTAGGTGGTTTGAAGTGTGTCTACTTCAATGCCAGGAGTATACGAAATAAGGTAGGGGCCTCACGGTAGCATGGTGGTTAGCATCAATGCTTCACAGCTCCAGGGTCCCAGGTTCGATTCTCGGCTGGGTCACTGTCTGTGTGGAGTCTGCACGTCCTCCCCGTGTGTGCGTGGGTTTCCTCCGGGTGCTCCGGTTTCCTCCCACAGTCCAAAGATGTGCGGGTTAGGTGGATTGGCCATACTAAATTGCCCGTAGTGTAAGGTTAATGGGGGGATTGTTGGGTTACGGGTATACGGGTTACGTGGGTTTAAGTAGGGTGATCATTGCTCGGCACAACATCGAGGGCCGAAGGGCCTGTTCTGTGCTGTACTGTTCTATGTTCTATGTTCTATGGAACTGGCACCATGGGTTGGTACCTGGGACTTCGACGTTGTGGCCATTTCAGAGACATGGATAGAGCAGGGACAGGAATGGTTGTTGCAGGTTCCGGGGTTTAGGTGTTTTAGTAAGCTCAGAGAAGGGGGCAAAAGAGGGGGAGGTGTGGCGCTGCTAGGCAAGGACAGTATTACGGTGGCAGAAAGGATGCTAGATGGGGACTCTTCTTCTGAGGTAGTATGGGCTGAGGTTAGAAACAGGAAAGGAGAGGTCACCCTGTTAGGAGTTTTCTATAGGCCACCTAATAGTTCTAGGGATGTAGAGGAAAGGATGGCGAAGATGATTCTGGAAAAGAGCGAAAGTAACAGGGTAGTTGTTATGGGAGACTTTAACTTTCCAAATATTGACTGGAAAAGATATAGTTCGAGTACATTAGATGGGTCGTTCTTTGTACAATGTGTGCAGGAGGGTTTCCTGACACAATATGTTGACAGGCCAACAAGAGGCGAGGCCACATTGGATTTGGTTTTGGGTAATGAACCAGGCCAGGTGTTAGATCTGGAGGTAGGTGAGCACTTTGGAAACAGTGACCACAATTCGGTGACCTTTACGTTAGTGATGGAAAGGGATAAGTATACCCCGCAGGGCAAGAGTTATAGCTGGGGGAAGGGCAATTATGATGCCATTAGACATGACTTAGGATGTGTTGGTTGGAGAAGTAGGCTGCAAGGGTTGGGCACACTGGATATGTGGAGCTTGTTCAAGGAACAGCTATTGCATGTTCTTGATAAGTTCGTACCAGTCAGGCAGGGAGGAAGGGGTCGAGCGAGGGAACCGTGGTTTACCAAAGAAGTGGAATCTCTTGTTAAGAGGAAGAAGGAGGCCTATGTGAAGATGAGGCATGAAGTTTCAGTTGGGGCGCTTGATAGTTACAAGGAAGCGAGGAAGGATCTAAAGAGAGAGCTGAGACGAGCAAGGAGGGGACATGAGAAGTCTTTGGCAGGTAGGATCAAGGAAAACCCAAAAGCTTTCTATAGGTATGTCAGGAATAAAAGAATGACAAGGGTAAGAGTAGGGCCAGTCAAGGACAGTGGTGGGAAGTTGTGTGTGGAGGCTGAGGAGATAAGCGAGATACTAAATGAATACTTTTCGTCAGTATTCACTCAAGAAAAAGATAATATTGTGGAGGAGAATGCTGAGACCCAGGCTATTAGAATAGATGGCATTGAGGTGCGTAGGGAAGAAGTGTTGGCAATTCTGGACAAGGTGCAAATAGATAAGTCCTCGGGGCCGGATGGGATTTATCCTAGGATTCTCTGGGAAGCCAGGGAAGAGATTGCTGAGCCTTTGGCTTTGATTTTTAGGTCATCATTGGCTACAGGAATAGTGCCAGAGGACTGGAGGATAGCAAATGTGGTCCCTTTGTTCAAGAAGGGGAGTAGAGATAACCCCGGTAACTATAGGCCAGTGAGCCTATCGTCTGTGGTGTGTAAGGTCTTGGAGAGGATTATAAAAGATACGATTTATAATCATCTAGGTAGGAATAATATGATTAGGGATAGTCAGCATGGTTTTGTGAAGGGTAGGTCATGCCTCACAAACCTTATCGAGTTCTTTGAGAAGGTGACTGAACAGGTAGACGAGGGTAGAGCAGTTGATGTGGTGTATATGGATTTCAGTAAAGCGTTTGATAAGGTTCCCCACGGTCGGCTATTGCAGAAAATACGGAGGCTGGGGATTGAGGGTGATTTAGAGATGTGGATCAGAAATTGGCTAGTTGAAAGAAGACAGAGAGTGGTAGTTGATGGGAAATGTTCAGAATGGAGTTCAGTTACGAGTGGCGTACCACAAGGATCTGTTCTGGGGCCGTTGCTGTTTGTCATTTTTATAAATGACCTAGAGGAGGGCGCAGAAGGATGGGTGAGTAAATTTGCAGACGACACTAAAGTCGGTGGAGTTGTAGACAGTGCAGAAGGATGTTGCAGGTTACAGAGGGACATAGATAAGCTGCAGACCTGGGCTGAGAGGTGGCAAATGGAATTTAATGTGGAGAAGTGTGAGGTGATTCACTTTGGAAAGAATAACAGGAATGCGGAATATTTGGCTAATGGTAAAATTCTTGGTAGTGTGGATGAGCAGAGGGATCTCGGTGTCCATGTACATAGATCCCTGAAAGTTGCCACCCAGGTTGATAGGGTTGTGAAGAAGGCCTATGGTGTGTTGGCCTTTATTAGTAGAGGGATTGAGTTCCGGAGCCATGAGGTCATGTTGCAGTTGTACAAAACTCTAGTACGGCCGCATTTGGAGTATTGCGCACAGTTCTGGTCGCCTCATTATAGGAAGGACGTGGAAGCTTTGGAACGGGTGCAGAGGAGATTTACCAGGATGTTGCCTGGTATGGAGGGAAAATCGTATGAGGAAAGGCTGATGGACTTGAGGTTGTTTTCGTTAGAGAGAAGAAGGTTAAGAGGTGACTTAATAGAGGCATACAAAATGATCAGAGGGTTAGATAGGGTGGACAGCGAGAGCCTTCTCCCGCGGATGGAGGTGGCTAGCACGAGGGGACATAGCCTTAAATTGAGGGGTAATAGATATAGGACAGAGGTCAGAGGTGGGTTTTTTACGCAAAGAGTGGTGAGGCCGTGGAATGCCCTACCTGCAACAGTAGTGAACACGCCAACATTGAGGGCATTAAAAAATTTATTGGATAAGCATATGGATGATAAGGGCATAGTGTAGGTTAGATGGCCTTTAGTTTTTTTTTCCATGTCGGTGCAACATCGAGGGCCGAAGGGCCTGTACTGCGCTGTATCCTTCTATGTTCCTGTATCTGGGGCCTTACAGCTTGCCCCTCCCCCGCCTGCATGCTGGAAGAGACTGTCTGTGAAGCACAAGACTGTTTCAACTTTCCAGCCAAACCTCTCACTGTTTTCTGCCGGGTCTGGCGATCAGAAGACATACCATTCCAGGGGTAAACTACTCCTCTAACATTCACCTACGCCTTTTCATCAAAATTCCACCTGGATCTGGGTAAAAAGAGCCCTTTTCTGTGACTTTGAACAGGAACAACCTTTTGTGTGACCAATCACTTCATGGTCACAAGCGGAAGTCATGTATCTGCTCCCACAACCTCCCTTGGCAACGCGTTCCAAGGCACTCACCACCCTCTGTGTAAAAAAGAAACCTGCCTCACACATCTCCTTTGCCTCACAGACCTTTAACCTATGCCCCCTGGTGACTAGGGATGGGCAATAAATGCTGGTCTAGCCAGCGGCACCCACAGTCCGTAAATGAATTTTAAAAAACCTTCACTCAAAGGGTCAGGAATCTTCTGAATTTTTTATTCCAGCGGGTTGTGGATTCTCCATCGTTGAATGCATTCAGGGAATTGAGAGATATGGGGAGAGCAGAAAAGTGGAGTTGAAATATAAGATGGGATTGAATGGTAGAACAGACTCATATGGCCTACACCTCCGATTTCTCCTGTTCTTCGGACATTTTCTCCTAAATCTCCTATTTGATTTCTTGGTGACTTTCTTTTCCTGAGGCTCTTTTACACAATGGAAATACTCGTTCTGTGCCGACTGTTTCAAATGGGCTGGAGAACAGTAACTTTTTGTTTAAAGTTGACAAAATGGGAAATTCTAGTTACCTACTAGAACAGTGTTTTACAAACTTTTTTTCGAGCGACCGCGTTTACAGAATGGCCGACTATTGCGACCCACGCTACATTCACAAAAGATTCTCCATTATTACTTTTAAAAAGTCGCACTCATTGTTGGCACTTCTGTATTAATAATGTAAATTTGAAAATTGAGCTGCATGTTCCACCTTAAACGACAGCTCCACCCTGACACCTTGCGAAAGGATGTAACTCAAGAATATTTGATTATTTTATTTCTTCACACACATTCTTAGCATTTGGAAAATTATGTGCAAGCACTGGAAAGTTCAACAGGCTCCTATTGCACAGTTCACACATTCAAAATCTAACACGACCTCGGATAGGAAATTGGAGCCCTAATTGTTGAATGGGAAACACAGTCAGACAGAATGTCACTGGACACCTGTCAGTACCGGTTCCAGGTAATTATACAACAGACTGAAAGCATGCTTTAAAAAAAAATGAGTGCTGGGCACAGTTCAGCTGACCAATATGCAAAACACATTCAATATTTCACCAACTTTGGATCCTCACTGTCTTCAGGTGATGTCGGGAAGACTGGAGAATAGCCAATGTTGTTCCTTTCTTTAAGAAGGATAGCAAGGATAATCCAGGGAACTACAAGCCGGTGAGCCTTACGTCAGTGGTAGGGAAATTATTGGAGAGAATTCTTCGAGACAGGATCTACTCCCATTTGGAAGCAAATGGACGTATTAGCGAGAGGCAGCACGGTTTTGTGCTTTTCGAGCACGTCACAAAGATGATTGATGCAGGTAGGGCAGTGGATGTTGTCTATGTGGACTTCAGTAAGGCCTTTGACAAGGTCCCTCATGGTTGGCTGGTACAAAAGGTGAAGTCACACGGGATCAGGGGTGAGCTGGCAAGGTGGATACAGAACTGGCTTGGTCATAGAAGGCAGAGAGTAGCAATGGAAGGGTGCTTTTCTGATTGGAGGGCTGTGACTAGTGGTATTCCGCAGGGATCAGTGCTGAGACCTTTACTGTTCGTAGTATATATAAATGATTTGGAGGAAAATGTAACTGGTCTGATTAGTAAGTTTGCAGACGACACAAAGTTTGGTGGAATTGCGGATAGCGATGAGGACTGTCAGAGAATACAGCAGGATTTAGATCGTTTGCAGACTTGGGCAGAGAGATGGCAGATGGAGTTTAATCCGGAGAAATGTGGGGTAATGCATTTTGGAAGGTCTAATGCAGGTAGGGAATATACAGCGAATGGTAGAACCCTCAAGAGTATTGACAGTCAGAGAGATCTAGGTGTACAGGTCCACAGGTCACTAAAAGGGGCAACACAGGTGGAGAAGGTAGTCAAGAAGGCATACGGCATGCTTGCCTTCATTGGCCGGGGCATTGAGTATAAGAATTGGCAAGTCATGTTGCAGCTGTATAGAACCTTAGTTAGGCCACACTTGGAGTATAGTGTTCAATTCTGGTCACCACACTACCAGAAGGATGTGGAGGCTTTAGAGAGGGTGCAGAAGAGATTTACCAGGATGTTGCTTGGTATGGAGGGCATTGGCTATGAAGAGAGGTTGAATAAAATTGGTTTGTTCTCACTGGAACGACGGAGGTTGAGGGGTGACTTGATAGAGGTCTACAAAATTATGAGGGGCATAGACAGAGTGGATAGTCAGAGGCTTTTTAAGGTAGAGGGGTCAATTACTAGGGGGCATAAGTTTAAGGTGCGAGGGGCAAGGTTTAGAGGAGATGTACGAGGCAAGTTTTTTTACACGGAGGGTCGTGGATGCCTGGAACTCACTGCTGGAGGAGGTGGTGGAAGCAGGGCCGATAGTGACGTTTCAGGGACATCTTGACAAATACATGAATAGGATGGGAATAGAGGGATACGGACCCCGGAAGTGCAGAAGATTTTGGTTTAGACGGGCAGCATGGTCGGCACAGGCTTGGAGGGCCGAAAGGCCTGTTCCTGTGCTGTACTTTCCTTTGTTCTTTGTAACTCCTGTAGTTTAGTCGCCAGCTAATGCCAACCTTGGCGAACAATTCAAGTCCCGATAAAGGCGGAAAGTTCTTGCTGTAGAGGAACTGATTCAGCTGCTGGAGTCCATGGCGCCACACGGCATAGACAGATGCTTGGGGACATACCTGTGAAGAGGGGGTGGACAGCGGCGGGGTCATGATGAAAAAAATAAGCGTTCTTGAAGGACAAGAGCCCCGGTGTGGAGGGACAATTCGGAAGTGGAAGGAGTGGACATAGGGACTTGTAGGGCTGGAGGAGGCTGTATGTCCAGCTTATCTGAGAGAATGATAAAAGACGCACGGGGTTTGTTAGTGACACACTGAACTCAAGAAATAATACAGATCCTGACGCTGAACACAGTAGCAGGATATGTCAGCCAAAGAGAATTGTACAGATCTCTGACTGCAAACTGCCAAGCTACACTTTGGCCCAGAGAGGCAAGGAAGTCCATGGCACCGGCTTCGACATCAGCTACATTAGGTCGGATACAATAACGCAATGAGAATTTTCCTAGAGAGAAAATGGTAACATGGTCAGGCAATATTTGGGGATCATTTTGGTGACCTCTTGGCAACCCATTCTAACTATCCGGCGACCGATCCGCGGGTCGTGATCCCCACTTTGAAAATCACTGTACTAGAAGAATAAATGCACAAGATTCTATTCGACTTGAAATGCATAAAATAAACGTCATGTTGGCACAGTGGTTAGCACTGGTGTCTCTCTGCGCCAGGGTCCAATTTCAGCCTTGGTGACTGTGTGGAGTTTGTACGTTCTTTCCGTGTCTGTGGGTTTCCTCCGGGTGTTTCACGCCCAAAGATGTGTAAGTTAGGTGAATTGGCCATGTCAATTTACCCCTTAGTGTCTAAAAATGTTGGGTTATTAGGTTTTTAAAAAATTAATTTATGGATGTGGGTGTCGCTGGTTAGGCCAGCATTTATTGCTCATCCTTCGTTGCACTTCAGATGGTGAGTTTTAAAAAAAAATGTAAAGCACCCAATTCTTTGTGTTTCATTAAGGGGCAATTTAGCGTGGCCAATTCACCTAACCTGCACTCCTTTGGGTTGCGTGGGTGAGACCCACAGACAGGTGGAGAATGTTCAAACTCCACACAGACAGAAACCCGGGGCCGGGATCGAACACGGGTCCTCGGCGCTGTGAGGCAGCAGTGGTAACTGCTAACCACTGCGCCACCGTGTCTCTCAGGTGGTGGTGAGTTGCCACCTTGAACCACTGCAGTCCTTGCAGCATAGATAGGTACATCCACTGTGCTGTTAGGGAGCGAGTTCCAAGATGTTGCCCCAGAGGCAGTGAAGGAACGGCGATATATTTCCAAGTCAGGGTGGTGAGTGACTTGGAGGGAAAACCTCCAGGTGGTAGGGTTCCCAGGTATCTGTTGCTCTCGTCCTTCTGGGTACAGGGATAGGGTGGAGGTGTGGGCCTAGATAAGGTGTTGGTTCAGCGGGTCAGTGCAGACTCATTCTGCACTATAGGTTTGCTATGATTCTATACAAAGTCAGAAAGCAGAACAATTTGCAATATCTTTTTTATATTCTATATTCAGAATTAAGATGATAAAAATATGAATTAACAGGCAAACTGTGGTTGAACAAAGCACATTTCACATTAAATGGCAATGGTATTGTCGCTGGACTAATAATCCAGACACCTCTGGGGACTCGGGTTCGAATCCCACCGCGGCAGATGATGAAATTTGAATTCAAGAAGAATCTGGAATTAATATTTTAATGATGACCATGAAACCATTGCCGCTTGTCATAAAAACCCATCTGGTTCATAATGTCCTTTAGGGAAGGAAATCTCCAGCCTTACTAGTCTGGCCTACATGTGACTCCAGATCCACAGCAATGTGGTTGATTCGTACAATGACCTTTGAAATGGCCTCACAGACCATTCAGTTTCAGGGCAATGAGGGATGGCCAATAAATGGTGGCCCAACCAGCGAAGTCCAGATCCCATGAACAAATTTTTTTTTTAAAGTATGACCAAGACTGATCCCATGGAATTCTCAGAAACCTACCCAGTGTCAGTGACCACTGTGAGTCACAATCTCTCATTAAAATCATGGGCAGAATTTGGCAAAGTTCCTGATGTGTTGGGTAGGCTGGGTCTATGTGGATGCGTTTGATGCAGTGTAGAGAGAGACAGACTTCCAACACTTGATGAGATGCAGTGCCATCAGCTAGACAGCGCCATCGGCTAGACAGTGCCATCGGCTAGACAGTGCCATCAGCTAGACAGTGCCATCAGCTAGACTGTGCCATCGGCTAGACAGCGCCATCGGCTAGACAGCGCCATCAGCTAGACTGTGCCATCAGCTAGACTGTGCCATCAGCTAGACTGTGCCATCAGCTGGACTGTGCCATCAGCTAGACTGTGCCATCAGCTAGACAGCGCCATCGGCTAGACAGTGCCATCAGCTAGACAGCGCCATCGGCTAGACAGTGCCATCAGCTAGACAGTGCCTGCTGCCAGAACGACCAGAGGCCCAGGAGTACGGAGCTACCTACAGAGGTAGGTAGATGAGGGTAGGAGGAGTTTTGTGGGCGGAGTATCACAGCGGAGAGTCGACAGCAAGTTCAGGGAGGTGGCTCTCAGCAGGCACCTCCCTTCCTTATGCCAGTTCTCTTGATGAGACACCTCACCATTCTCCCGCACTCTCCTCACAGCCCCCCCCCCCCCGCCCCCCCCCCCCCCCACCCCACCCAACACCAGCTCATCGGGACACCATGAGCAGCCTGCAATTTTTCTTGTCATGGCAACAGGCCCATAGTTGGATTCATGCCAGCAGCAGCAGGATCAGTCCCTTAAGTGGTCATTCATGGTCTACTCAAGGGCCTCAATTGAAATCGGACCTTCTTGCCCTGAACTTAACTTTGACATAGTAGAAGGCAGGAGGCGGTCGCACGCCACCCTTCTGCCCAATTAAATGCCCTCACCATCTCCAAGCATCCCTGACAAAGGGTATAAAAGTTCCTCCTGTCAGTGACGTTATCACCTTGTTCCAGGCTTTGGCTCACCCACACCTTGCCCAATTCCATTGGTGGAAATAGCTGATACTGGTGCTAATTTCTAGTGGTTCTGGTGCAGACGGACTAGTTTGGATCACAAATGTTATGCTCATAGTATCATGCGAGTGTCGCCTTAAGAAATGTTTGTATTATCACATGGCTTCAGTGATGTCAATGTGTGGGTGGAGCTGGGCTGTGGCTCTGGCTTTTACTTTCGCTTTGAGCTGGAAGCTGGCTGTGCCCCGAGTTTTACTTTCGGTTTAGATTGTTGAAAGCTGGAGTCAGAAAAAGAAGGCTTCTCTCTCTCTCTCTATATTAAAATCTGTAAAGAATTCAAACCTACTGTTTTTGTTAAAAGGGTTTTCCTGGTTTTATTGGATGTTGTTGTCAAGTTGAAATAGCAGGAAGGGAAGTTATTAAGTGTCATATGGAGAGAACTGTAGCTGTGTGGTGAACTGTAGTTGATTAAAAAATGCTTACTGTGTGTGTTTATAAAATGTTAACTGAATTTGTAGACTAAACTTTGTTTTGTTTAAAAGTGCTTAAGGCCTCTGTTAACATAACACCAGAAAAATAGGCCCTTGTGCTCCTCATAACCAAAATCTATAAATAGATGTGGGTCAAGTTGAACTCCATGATATACTTTGGAGTTTTCTAAATCCTGGCCCATAACAATAGCCATCTGCCTCTTTGTTTCAGTGGCTGATTACCTATTTGCAGCTCCTCAGGATACCAATGGCCAGGACTTGAGGTCGGTAATGATGGCAGCACGGTAGCACAGTGGGTACCACTGTTGCTTCACAGCTCCAGGGTCCCAGGTTCGATTACTGGCTTGGATCACTGTCTGTGTGGAGTCTGTACGTTCCCCCTATGTCTGCGTGGGTTTCCTCCGGGTGCTCCGAGTTTCCTCCCACAAGTTCCAAAAGACGTCTTGTTACGTAATTGGGACATTCTGAATTCTCCCTCTGTGTACCCAAACAGGCTTCGGAATGTGGCGACTAGGGGCTTTTCACAGTAACTTTATTAGAACAAAGAACAAAGAATATTACAGCACAGGAACAGGCCCTTCGGCCCTCCCAGGCTGCGCCGATCCAGATCCTTTATCTAAACCCGTCGCCTATTTTCCAAGGATCTACTTCCCTCTGTTCCCTGCCCGTTCATATATCTGTCTAGATGCATCTTAAATGATGCTGTCGTGCCCGCCTCTTCCACCTCCGCTGGCAAAGCGTTCCAGGCACCCACCACCCTCTGCGTAAAAAAACTTTCCACGCACATCTCCCTTATTGCAGTGTTAATGTAAGCCTACTTGTGACAATAAAGATTATTATTAAATTAAAAAATTAAGTTTGATCCTGTTGATCCTGTGTTGCCAGGTCTGTAATGGAGATGAGTACCTGAAGCTGTCAGTGCAAGAGATGGTACAAGCCGTGCGGTCGAACGCTGGCTCAGAAAGAGCAGAATGTCCAGGTAACCCAGAGCTGGGGGAACATTGTGGGGGAGGGGGGGAATCATTGAATGGCTGTATCCCAGGCTTTTGTTTAGTTGAAAAGATCTCAGTGCATGGACGTGCTCCTTCTATCTACAAAGGACAGGGCCTGTGTGAATCTCACCTGATTCCAGTCACGCTACATTTTTCCTGCTGCTCAGAGGTATGATCTCTACTATTAATGTACGTTCCATGTGGCCTAAATCTGTTATCTGAGGTACAGGCTCTAGCCTAATCTGTTAGTAGAGGCCCAGGATCTGGCCTAATATCTTAGTTGAGGTCCAGGCTCTGGCCTAATAGGCTATCTGAGGCCCAGGCTCTGGCCTAAACTGCTATCTGAGGTACAGGCTCTGGCCTAAACTGTTATCTGAGGTCCAGGCTCTGGCCTAATCTGTTAGTGGAGGCTCAGGTTCTGGCCTAATATCTTAGTTGAGGTCCAGGCTCTGGCCTAATAGGCTATCTGAGGCCCAGGCTCTGGCCTAAACTGCTATCTGAGGTACAGGCTCTGGCCTAAACTGTTAGCTGAGGTCCAGGCTCTGGCCTAATCTGTTAGTGGAGGCTCAGGTTCTGGCCTAATATCTTAGTTGAGGTCCAGGCTCTGGTCTAATAGGCTCTCTGAGGCCCAGGCTCTGGCCTAAACTGTTATCTGAGGCCCAGACTCTGGCCTAATCCATTATCTGAGGCCCAGGCTCTGGTAAATTGGTGATGAGGATAAAGTGGAACTACAGTCGACGCTGCTAACCATTTGACACACAGCCACCTCTCTTTTTTTTAAATTGTTTTTTAAATAAATTTCGAGTACCCAATTATTTGTTTTCCAATTAAGGGGCAATTTAGCGTGGCCAATCCACCTAACCTGCATATCTTTGGGTTGTGGGGGTGCAACTGCGCCACGTGCCGCCCAGCCACCTCTCTTCAACGAAAGAATAAGGATTGCATCCTTTTGAAAATGCCGCTCTTTGGCAGACTCAAAGCTTTCGATCCAGGTGGCAAGAACTGGACTCGGAGCATATGTGCTTTTTTTCAGGGAGATTGCTGGACTCGAACTTGAACTGGACTCAGAGCGTATGTTCTTTTTTCAAGGCGATTGCTGGACTCGGACTCGAACTGGAGTCGGAGCATATGTGCTTTTTTCAAGGCGATCGCTGTCATTGGGGATGATCACTAGATGGTAATGCTTCTGACCGCTTGTGGGGCACCCACTTTCAACGTCATAAAGAGCCTGACTTATTCCGCAGCCCCAGATTCCCAACACATTTGAAGAGCTAGTGGTACACGTGACATACCACTACGACCTTACGCCATCAGTTATCATACAGAGATACTGATTCAATACGGCCGAGAGGACTCCAAGGGAGTCTGTTACCGGGTTACTGGCACAATTGCGCAAATTGACAAAGGTTTAAGACTATGGGCCATCCCTATCTGAGATGCTACGGGACCGCCTCGTATGTGGAGTAAATAATATGGCGACCCAACGGAAATTGCTGGCCATGTCGTTGCTGGACCTAAAAAAAACCTTTTGAGATCTCCCTCAGGAGACAGTGTGGAGAAGGGAGTACAGGAGCTCCAAGGGATATCAGGGATAGAGGAAAACCACATTTAACAACCCCCCCCATTCTGGTGCACAGTGCACCCAAGGCCTGGGACATCCGGGACCCCACCACGGCCCAAACGCCGCCAGGACCAGACCCATTGTTCAAGAGCCACTGCAGCCCGGCGGCATGCCTCCCTGGAATCGTTGGCGGACGATCCAACGTGCTGCAGCACTTGTGGCCAGCAGAATCGCAGGGTTAGGAAACCGCAGCTCAGACAGCAAACCCAACATCCTACCCGAGGGAGATGACAGGCCACTTCTTCCAGTTCTTCCCTCCACTTGGAACAACCTGATGACGAGGAACATATTCAATTGCATTGCTGTGCCACAAGTTTCCCACATTAGGATTACAATCCAGGTGAATGGCCACCCGTTGGAGATGGAGGTGGACCCAGTGGCCGCAGTTTTGGTAATTGGGAGACGCTGACAAGAGAAACAGGACCGGAGGTCAACGGTTGAGTTTATGGAACATCGATGCAAGGCTAGCGACCTACACGGGGTACATCAATCCATAGCGGGCACATCAATGGCTACCGTTAGTAATAGTGAAGGGCGGTGGACCGGGTCTGCTCGGCCATGACTGGCAACAGATGGGCATGGGAGGACTTTACCAAAGATGTGCGGGTTAGGTGGATTGGCCATGCTAAATTGCCCGTAGTGTCCTAAAAAGTAAGGTTAAGGGGGGGGTTGTTAGGTTACGGGTATAGGGTGGGTACCAAGGTTCAATACAACTGCAGCATGACTTGCCAGTTTTTATACTTGATGCCCCTTCCAACGAAGGTTTTCCTACACGCCAAAGATTTTTCATGGCCTCTCTTAGCTCTCCTAATCCCTTTCTTCAGTTCCCTCCTGGCTATCTTGTATCCCTCCAGTGCCCTGTCTGAGCCTTGGTTCCTCAGCCTTACATAAGTCTCCCTCTTCTTCTTCCACAACATTCAACCTCTCTTGTCAACCATGGTTCCCTCACTCGACCATCTCTTCCCTGCCTGACAGGGAGATACATATCAAGGACACGTAGTATCTGTTCCTTGAACAATTTCCACATTTTAATTGTGTCCTATGTTCCCAATTTATACACTTCAGTTCTTGTCTGACAGCATCGTATTTACCCTTCCCCCAATTGTAAATCTTGCCCTGTTGCACGCACCTATCCCTCTCCATTACTAAAGTGAAAGTCACAGAATTGTGGTCACTATCTCCAAAATGCTCCCCCACTAACAAATCTGTCACCTGCCCTGGTTCATTACCAAGTACCAAATCCAATATGGCCTCCCCTCTGGTCGGACAATCTACATACTGTGTTAGAAAAGCTTCCTGGACTCACTGTACAAATATCACCACATCCAAACTATTTGATCTATTTGGGAAGTTGAAGTCACCCATGACGACTACCTTGTGACATCTGCACCTTTCCAAAATCTGTTTCCCAATCTGTTCCTCCACATCTCTGCTGCTATTGGGGCCCCAGAATGCGCTCCAATTATCCAAATACCTGAAGCACTCCCTCCTCTTCCATTCCTGCAGCCACGTGTTCAACTGCACTCTCTCCCTATTCCTAGCCTCGCTATCATGTGGCACCGGCAACAAACCAGAGGTGACAACTGTTGCACGTTTTACTTGAGTGTATTACGCGTTTATTGGAGTGTATTAACACGCCTCCGTTTAAAGGCCGTGTGCTTAACACTGCTACAGCTCTGTGTGTGTAATTTCAGCTCGGAGTCGCCAGGTGCCGTATATAGTCACCTCACAAGTATCTCAAGGTCAGGTTCAAAGTAATAAAACTATACACCGATTAGTAAGTTCCAACGATCAATATTTATTATACAAATATAATAAATACGCATGCACACGCTAAAGACTAATACCTATTTCTACTATTAAACGACTAAATACTTATCTAAGTAGGAACCAGCAAGGTCAGGGGACAAGGCCTTTGTTCCTTTCTGGGCTGCACCTTCTGTTCGTTACTAGTCGAATACTGTATAAGTAATGCTGGGTTCACGTAGCGAGCGTCGTTTTGGGACTTACTGAACGATGGCTGGTGCTCAACGGCTGGTGATGGAAGACAGGATCAACGGCTGGAGTCGGAGTCAGGATACAACAGCAGATCTGGGTCGAAGTCAAAACAGCAGTCCAAGCCGGAGCACAAAACAGACAGAACCATGTGCGGGGTCTATCTTTATAGGGGCCCCCAATGTCCGTGCCTTTTCGGGGCGGGCTTTACCTGCCATGCATCGATTGGATCATTTCCCAATCGATGTCTCACAAATCCCCCAATCTGAGGGTCTCTTCTCGATGGGTGGGGCGGTCTCTAGGGTCTTTTGTGATGGATACTTCTGGTGCCGTTTCGTCTGGGCGTCCACTTAAAGTATCCATTCAAAACCAAATGTTGCTATTGTGTGTGCCCAGATCTGGATTGCCTCATTACTATGCAAAGCGTTTTGCTATTTACACCTTTGGTTGAGATCTTCCACCTGGCCATAAACTAGTTTTGCTACGTGCAGAATGCTAATTAGCTTTTGCAGACTGCTTGTCCTGGCTAAACTGCTTTCTCCCTGCAGTCTTAGCAGTTCTCCATTTTGTTAGCCCAGTGTCCATCTTAGGTGGCTACACAACTCTGTCTGTCTTGGCTTTTAACTTCCAGCTTAACTCCCTAAACTTGTTTATTACATCCACACCCCTTTTCCTACCTACGTCGTTGGTACCAATGTGTACCATGATGTCTGGCTGCTCACCCTCCCCCTTAAGGATCCTGAAGACATGATCTGAGACATCATGGAACCTGGCACCAGGGAGGCAACAAACCATCCGAGAGTCTCGCCCGTGCCCACAGAACCGCCTGTCTGTCCCTTTAATTATTGAGTCCCCTCTAACTAGTGCTCTCCTAATCTCCCCCTTTCCTTCTGAGCCCCAGAGCCGGACCTCGTGCCAGAGACCCGGTCACTGCAGCCTACCCTGCTAGGTATTCCCGCCCCCCCAACAGTAACCAAAGTGGTATACTTATTGTTGAGAGGAACGACGACAGGGGATCCCTGCACTGACTGCTTCCTCCTCTTCCCACCTCTAACTGTTACCCAGCTACGTTTGTTCTCAGGTGTAACTATGTCCCTGTAGCTTCTATCTATCACCCCCTCAGCTTTCCAAATGATCCTCAGTTCATCCAATTCCAGCTCCAGTTCCCTAACACGGTCTGTGAGGAGCTGGAGATGGCTGCACTTCCCGCAGGTGAAGTCAAAGAACAAAGAAAAGTACAGCACAGGAACAGGCCCTTTGGCCAGCAAGGACACCGGTGGTCTCCCTTACCTCGAACTCTGCAGGAGGAACATTCCCTAGCTGCCATCACCTCTACCTAGTTTCCCAGTAAAAAAAAAAGTAAATAGCTTACCTGCTCACAGCACTGAGTCTTTTATTTTAGGTTAGAGGAGGAGAGAGGGTAAGAGACACTACACGTTGTGGTAGTCTGTGAAGAGGTATTACTGTACCTAGTAATGCTGGAACACCATTGGTAGATAATATATGCTTCCTATTGGTCAAGCCTGTATGGTAGCTCCGCCCTGCAAGGAGGGGTATAAGAGCCCGTGCCGCCCCAGCAGCTTCCTTTCTGTACCTGAGCTGCTGGGGGAAACACCTAGCTTATTAAAGCCTTCAGTTGTTCTACAACCTCGCTTTAGTAGTCATTGATTGTGCATCAATTTAATAAGCTAGATTTAAAGAATGGGGCTCCGAATGAAGCCGGAGTGTCTGCAACTCAGCCCCCACGCAGTAAACTCGGCGGCAGATCCTGCACTCGAGGGTGAGCCCAGAAGTCTACACTCTCATCGAGGACACGAACGACTTTGATGCCGTGATGGAGTTGCTGAAAGGACATTACATTCGCCCTGTGAATCAGGTCTATGCCCGGCATCTACTAGCAACGAGGCGACAAATTCCTGGTGAGTCACTAGAAGAATTCTACCGTGCGCTCCTAGTGTTGGGGAGAAACTGCAGCTGCTCGCAACTTTCAGCAAACAACCACACTGACCTGTTGATTCGGGACGCTTTCGTTGCAGGTATGCTGTCCTCTCAAATCCGCCAGCGTTTGCTGGAGAAAGAAACTCGAGGCCTTAAGGAGGCACGGGCCCTTGCCGGCTCCCTGGATGTGGCCTCCCGAAACGCCAGCGCCTACGCCCCCGACCGAGCGGCAGCCCCCTGGGCAGCGTGGAAACCATCTGCAGCCGACTCCGAGGCAATGCCCCACACTCCCCCACAAGCTTGCGCTGCAAGACGGCCCGGCAACCCCGGGGGGCCCCGCTGCCTATTTTTGCAGGCAAGCCAAACACCCCCGGCAGCGCTGCCCAGCTCGTTGGTCCACCTGTAAAGGGTGCGGCAAAAAGGGCCATTTCATGGCGGTATGCCAGGCCCGGGCGGTCTCCAGAAGCGAATGCGGACCGCCACTACAACCCTTTCCACGGGCCCCATGCGGCCAGCGAACGCCGGCATCTTGTTCCGCAGACGGCGCGTGCGAATCATGGGCGCCGCCATTTTGTGCACCCACAGCCACGTGCGACCAGTGAGTGCCGCCATCTTGGATGGACTCCCAGGACCTCAGTGCAGATGGCCACACACTGCCCGACGAGAACACCCAGCTGCTGCCACGATTAGCCTCGGTGACCCTGGACCAGTCTCGGCCTCGAACACTCTCAACTGCTACTACAACGGTGCTAATCAACGGACACGAGACGTCCTGCTTAATTGACTCTGGGAGCACTGAGAGCTTCATACACACCGACACGGTAAGGCGCTGTTCTCTCCCCGTCCACCCTGTTAATCAAAAAATCTCCTGGGCTCCGGTTCCCACTCAGTAGAGATAAAGGGGTTCTGTGTAGCAAATCTCACAGTCCAGGGAAGGGAGTTCAAAAATTACCAGCTCTACGTCCTTCCCCACCTCTGCGCAGCCACACTCCAAAGGTTAGACTTCCACTGCAACCTCTAAAGTCTAACTTTCAAATTCGGCGACCCTATACCCCCTCTCACTGTCTGCAGCCTCGCGACCCCCAAGGTCGATCCGCCTTCCCTGTTTCTGAACCACACCCCGGATTGCAAACCCGTCGCCACCAGGAGCAGACGGTACAGTGTCCAGGACCGGATCTTTATTAGGTCAGAGGTCGAACGGCTACTGAGGGAAGGAGTCATTGAAGCTAGCAACAGTCCCTGGAGAGCTCAAGTAGTGGTGGTAAAGGCCGGGGAGAAGAATAGGATGGTCATCGACTACAGTCAGACCATCAACAGGTTTATGCGTACCCTCTCCTCCGCATATCCGACCTGGTAAACAGGATCGCGCAATACAAGGTCTTCTCCACGGTGGACCTTAAGTCTGCCTACCACCAGCTCCCCATCCACACGTGTGACCAAAAGTACACTGCCTTTGAGGCAGATGGGCGGCTCTACCACTTTTTAAGGGTTCCTTTCGGTGTCACTAACGGGGTCTCGGTCTTCCAGCGAGAGATGGACCGAATGGTTGACCAATACGGTTTACGGGCAACATTCCCGTATCTCGATAATGTCACCATCTGCGGCCACGACCAGCAGGACCACGACACCAACCTCTGGCCAGCATCCTCAACATGTATTTTGTGGTGCACATACCTCCCACACCTTCTGGCAGACCCACAATTCGCAGGATCTGCTGCCTGGACTTGTTCTCCTGCTCCTCGATCTTCACTCTCAGTGACTTGCATAGATCGCTCAGAATTCCCACCTCCGCCTCAAGGGATACAATCCGATTGCTCTGTTCGGACATCACTTTCTCCATCTCGTGCATATCGCCCCTTGTGCCTTTCTCAAGACGATCAATTGATCTACACAGGGGTGCTACTGCTCCCTCAATGGTCTTCGACCAGATGCCATGCATCACCTTCCCTTGCTGGTGAAATTCCTCTTTGATGAAGGCCATCAACTGCTCCATCTGGGCCTTTCCAACTGGCATCGACCCTTCCCCCTCCGCCATTCTCGTAATTGTTGTTGCGCCACAGGTCCCCTTCAATTCTGATAGCCAGTAGATATACTAACCTTGGGAGAACCTCTCCCTGTACACCTTCTGCACCTCATTCCTGCCAGAGCTACCCATTAATGGGTCTAAGTGCCCAAACCAAAGCCTTTGAGTTGCAGCTGCCCTATGTACGACCACTCACTCGAGGGCCTTCACCGAAAGTCCCTGACCTGCATATCTAATCCCATTTGCCAGCACTTGCCAGCCTTGAATGTTATGAGTTGGCAAGTGCTCATCATTTTAAAGGTTGTGAGGCAACACGCCACTACCACACTCTGGATAAGAGCAATTTCATCAAATACCCCGAAACTTCCTACCCCCTCAGCTTGAATTTGTGTGCGCTCATAACTGACCCTTCAACTAAGGGGAACAGGTGCTCCCTGCCCACCTTGTCCATGCCCCTCATAATCTTAGCAAGAAGTCTTGCAACACCAGGTTGAAGTCCAGCAGGTTCATTTCAAACACTAGCTTTCAGAACACTGTTCCTTCCTCAGGTGAATGAAGAGGTATGTTCCAGAAACATCTATATAGACAAAGTCAAAGATGCAAGACAATGCGAGCATTTGCAGGTAATGAAGTCTTTACAGATCCAGAGATAGGGGTAACCCCAGGTTAAAGAGGTGTGAATTGTCTCAAGCCAGGACAGTTGGTAGGATTTTGCAAGCCCAGGCCAGATGGTGGGGGATGAATGTAATGCGACATGAGTCCCAGGTCCCGGTTGAGGCCGCATTCATGTGTGCGGAACTTGGCTATAAGTTTCTGCTCGGCGATTTTGGGTTGTTCTGCGTCCTGAAGGCCACCTTGGAGAACGCTTACCCGGAGATCAGAGGCTGAATGCCCTTGACTGCTGAAGTGTTCCCCGACTGGAAGGGAACATTCCTGCCTGGCTATTGTCGTGCAAAGTCCGTTCATCTGTTGTCGCAGCGTCTGCATGGTTACGGGAACTGCTTGTGGAAGTAGTTGGGTCGGAAATATTAGGGACCTTCAAGCGGCTATTGGATAGGTACATGTATTACGGTAGAATGATGGGGTGTAGATGTTCTATGTTCTAAGGCACAGAGGAGGCGAAGGACAATTCAGGGGAAATCGGGGCTTCCAGAAAGAGTAAGAGCAGAATACTCTGCAATTGTAATCTCCGATCACAGTCCACATTTCATGGATGTGAGGTTGGAGACGCTCCACATGGAGGTTGGACATGACCCTCTTCTGACAGAAAATATCACTGGCCAGAAGCAAGTACGTTACTAACAACTGGAATGGGGAAGCCTCACCTTCCACGCTCTAGGAGGCATTAAAGATAGATAGATAGAGAAATACAGCACAGAACAGGCCCTTCGGCCCACGATGTTGCGCCGAACTTTTGTCCTAGGTTAATCATAGAATTTTGGACAATTTT
This sequence comes from Scyliorhinus canicula, assembly GCF_902713615.1. Taxonomy (NCBI): domain Eukaryota; kingdom Metazoa; phylum Chordata; class Chondrichthyes; order Carcharhiniformes; family Scyliorhinidae; genus Scyliorhinus; species Scyliorhinus canicula. The sequence continues at coordinate 13,271,052 of NC_052166.1, read as the reverse complement.
TCATGGCCAATCCACCCAACCTGCACATCTTTGGACTGTGGGAGGAAACCGGAGTACCCGGAGGAAACCCACGCAGTCACGGGGAGGATGTGCAGACTCCACACAGACAGTGACCCAAGTCGAAATCGAACTTGGGACCCTGGAGCTGTGAAGCAATTGTGCTATCCACAATGCTACCGTGCTGCCCTTAAGAAGTTAACCTACACTCCATTATTCTACCCTAATCCAAGTACCTATCCAATAGCCGCTTGAAGGTCCCTAACTTTTCCGACTCAACTACTACCACAGGCAGTGCATTCCATGCCCCCACTACTCTCTGGGTAAAGAACCTACCTCTGACATCCCCTCTATATCTTCCACCATTTATCTTAAATTTATGTCCCCTTGTAATGGTGTGTTCCACCCAGGGAAAAAGTCTCTGACTGTCTACTCTATCTATTCCCCTGATCATCTTATAAACCTCTATCAAGTCGCCCCTCATCCTTCTCCGTTCTAATGAGAAAAGGCCGAGCACCCTCAACCTTTCCTCGTATGACCTACTCTCCATTCCAGGCAACATCCTGGTAAATCTCCTTTGCACCTTTTCCAAAGCTTCCACATCCTTCCTAAAATGAGGTGACCAGAACTGCACACAGTACTCCAAATGTGGCCTGACCAAGGTTTTGTACAGCTGCATCATCACCTCACGGCTCTTAAATTCAATCCCTCTGCTAATGAAAGCTAGCACACCATAGGCCTTCTTCACAGCTCTATCCACTTGAGTGGCAACTTTCAAAGAACTATGAACATAGACCCCAAGATCTCTCTGCTCCTCCACATTGCCAAGAACCCTACCATTAACCCTGTATTCCGCATTCATATTTGTCCTTCCAAAATGGACAACCTCACACTTGTCAGGGTTAAATTCCATCTGCCACTTCTCAGCCCAGCTCTGCATTCTATCTATGTCTCTTTGAAGCCGACAACAGCCCTCCTTCACTATCCACAACTCCACCAATCTTCGTATCATCTGCAAATTTACTGACCCACCCTTCAACTCCCTCATCCAAGTCGTTAATGAAAATCACAAACAGCAGAGGACCCAGAATTGATCCCTGCGGTACGCCACTGATAACTGGGCTCCAGGCTGAATATTTGCCATCCACCACCACTCTCTGTTTTCTATCGGTTAGCCAGTTTGTTATCCAACTGGCCAAATTTCCCACTATCCCATGCCTCCTTACTTTCTGCATAAGCCTACCATGGGGAACCTTATCAAATGCCTTACTAAAATCCATGTACACCACATCCACTGCTTTACCTTCATCCACATGCTTGGTCACCTCCTCAAAGAATTCAATAAGACTTGTAAGGCAAGACCTACCCCTCACAAATCCGTGCTGACTATCCCTAATCAAGCAATGCCTTTCCAGATGCTCAGAAATCCTATCCCTCAGTACCCTTTCCATTACTTTGCCTACCACCGAAAGGCTGTGATAAGGGTCGTAGAGACAGGGAAGAGAGGGCGGCTGGGCAACAGCTCAATTCTGCAGATTGACAGTCGGTACTCCGAGGCCCTGACCGTAGAACTTCTGGCGGCGAGGAAAAGCTACAAATGGACCTGCTGTCCATCAGGCTGCTCTGCTGGCGATCAGCAGCACTGCCCAAAGCTGCAGATTGGCACCACCCACAGCTGCAGACTGGCTGGCAGATCTATCATAATTACTCCACCTGCAGAACATAGAACATAGAACGATACAGCGCAGTACAGGCCCCTCGGCCCTCAATGTTGCACCGACATGGAAAAAACTAAAGGCCATCTAACCTACACTATGCCCTTATCATCCATATGCTTATCCAATAAACTTTTAAATGCCCTCAATGTTGGCGAGTTCACTACTGTTGTAGGTAGGGCATTCCACGGCCTCACCACTCTGCGTAAAAAACCCACCTCTGACCTCTGTCCTATATCTATTACCCCTCAATTTAAGGCTATGTCCCCTCGTGCTAGCCACCTCCATCCGCGGGAGAAGGCTCTCGCTGTCCACCCTATCTAACCCTCTGATCATTTTGTATGCCTCTATTAGGTCACCTCTTAACCTTCTTCTCTCTAACGAAAACAACCTCAAGTCCATCAGCCTTTCCTCATAAGATTTTCCCTCCATACCAGGCAACATCCTGGTAAATCTCCTCTGCACCCGTTCCAAAGCTTCCACGTCCTTCCTATAATGAGGCGACCAGAACTGTACGCAATACTCCAAATGCGGCCGTACTAGAGTTTTGTACAACTGCAACATGACCTCATGGCTCCGGAACTCAATCCCTCTACCAATAAAGGCCATCACACCATAGGCCTTCTTCACAACCCTATCAACCTGGGTGGCAACTTTCAGGGATCTATGTACATGGACACCGAGATCCCTCTGCTCATCCACACTACCAAGAACTTTACCATTAGCCAAATATTCCTTATTCCTGTTATTCTTTCCAAAGTGAATCACCTCACACTTCTCCACATTAAACTCCATTTGCCACCTCTCAGCCCAGCTCTGCAGCTTATCTATGTCCCTCTGTAACCTGCAACATCCTTCCGCACTGTCTACAACTCCACCGACTTTAATGTCGTCTGCAAATTTACTTACCCATCCTTCTGCGCCCTCCTCTAGGTCATTTATAAAAATGACAAACAGCAACGGCCCCAGAACAGATCCTTGTGGTACGCCACTCGTAACTGAACTCCATTCTGAACATTTCCCATCAACCACCACTCTGTCTTCTTTCAACTAGCCAATTTCTGATCCACATCTCTAAATCACCCTCAATCCCCAGCCTCCGTATTTTCTGCAATAGCCGACCGTGGGGAACCTTATCAAACGCTTTACTGAAATCCATATACACCACATCAACTGCTTTACCCTCGTCCACCTGTTCAGTCACCTTCTCAAAGAACTCGATAAGGTTTGTGAGGCATGACCTACCCTTCACAAAACCATGCTGACTATCCATAATCATATTATTCCTATCGAGATGATTATAAATCGTATCTTTTATAATCCTCTCCAAGACTTTACCCACCACAGATGTTAGGCTCACCGGCCTATAGTTACCGGGGTTATCTCTACTCCCCTTCTTGAACAAAGGGACCACATTTGCTATCCTCCAGTCCTCTGGTACTATTCCTGTAGCCAATGATGACCTAAAAATCAAAGCCAAAGGCTCAGCAATCTCTTCCCTAGCTTCCCAGAAGATCAAGTTCACCATCCAAGGTTGAGAGGATGGCTTCCACAAAGCGTGGAGGCTATTGACCAACTTGTCAAAGGCTTTGCTGAAATCCTAAACTAGGCCATTCATTCCAACAAACCCAGACATCTAGGAGGACATTGATGGATGAATAACATCTTTCTATGTTCTGTAGATCTGTGAGATCTCCATTCCACAACAGGTCGAGGATTTTAGTTGCATTTGTCAGGTAATAAGATGGCATTTTGAAATTTGTGGTTCCGTCACATTGACTTGGGCAGTTTAAGGAGGCAGCTCACCACAGTCATCCCAAGGACAATTAGGGATGGGCAATAAAAGCTGGCCGAGCGACGCCCACATCCTGTGAATGAATAAATAGATTCTGCAACCACTAAGAACAGTGTGAGTATGAGCAGAACCGTGAGAACCTTCACCTCAGTCAAAGACTCACTAATGTGAAAGTAATTGCTTGGAAGTAGCCACAACACCGCATTAAAGAGTTGAGATTATCTCCTTTAACTGCTGCTCTCAGTCTCTTCCACCCTGCTTCTAATAAGTCTGTACACTCTTGAATCTGCTGGCTTCCACCAGCCACTCACTATGCTCTGTGGAAAACCAGCTGTTAGGTAGGGTAAGAGGAAATATAGGTTCTTCCCGCAGCCATGTGAAAGGCACACTCGTCCCCCTCAGCCATGTTAAAGGCACACTCCACCTCAGCTATGTTAAAGGCACACTCGTCCCCTCAGCCATGTGAAAGGCACACTCGTCTCCTCAGCCATGTTAAAGGCACACTCCACCTCAGCTATGTTAAAGGCACACTCGTCCCCTCAGCCATGCTAAAGGCACGCTCGTCCCCTCAGCCATGTTAAAGGCACACTCGTCCCCTCAGCCATGTGAAAGGCACACTCGTCCCCTCAGCCATGTTAAAGGCACAGTCCACCTCAGCCATGTGAAAGGCACACTCGTCCCCTCAGCCATGTTAAAGGCACACTCCACCTCAGCTATGTTAAAGGCACACTCGTCCCCTCAGCTATGTTAAAGGCACACTCGTCCCCTCGGCCATGTTAAAGGCACACTCGTCCCCTCAGCCATGTTAAAGGCACACTCGTCCCCTCAGCCATGTTAAAGGCACACTCGTCCCCTCAGCTATGTTAAAGGCACACTCGTCCCCTCAGCCATGTTAAAGGCACACTCGTCCCCTCAGCCATGTTAAAGGCACACTCGTCCCCTCAGCCATGTTAAAGGCACACTCGTCCCCTCGGCCATGTTAAAGGCACACTCGTCCCCTCGGCCATGTTAAAGGCACACTCGTCCCCTCGGCCATGTTAAAGGCACACTCGTCCCCTCGGCCATGTTAAAGGCACACTCGTCCCCTCAGCTATGTTAAAGGCACACTCGTCCCCTCAGCCATGTTAAAGGCACACTCGTCCCCTCGGCCATGTTAAAGGCACACTCGTCCCCTCAGCCATGTTAAAGGCACACTCGTCCCCTCAGCCATGCTAAAGGCACACTCGTCCCCTCAGCCATGTTAAAGACACACTCGTCCCCTCAGCCATGTTAAAGGCACACTCGTCCCCTCGGCCATGTTAAAGGCACACTCGTCCCCTCGGCCATGTTAAAGGCACACTCGTCCCCTCGGCCATGTTAAAGGCACACTCTTCACCTCAGCCATGCGAAAGGCACACTCGTCCCCTCAGCCATGCTAAAGGCACACTCGTCCCCTCAGCCATGTTAAAGACACACTCCACCTCAGCTATGTTAAAGGCACATTCTTCAACTCATCCAATGTAGGGGATACAGCAGGATATAGATAGGTTGGAGACTTGGGCAGAGAAATGGCAAATGGAGTTTAATCCGGACAAATGTGAGGTAATGCATTTTGATAAGTCTAACATAGAGGGGAAATATACAGTAATGGCAAAACTCTTAGGAATATAGAAAGTCAGAGCGATCTGGTCGTACAGTTCCACAGATCTTTGATAGCGGCAACAGTAGTGGACAAGGTAGTCAAGAAAGCATATAGAATTTTGGCCTTTGCCTCCCTGGTGGCCTGGAGAAGGATTTTGCTGGGATGGAGGGACTCGGACCTTCCAAAGTCGGGGGTTTGGGTCAGTGACACTGTAGGGTTTCTCAGGTTAGCGAAAATTAAGTTTGCCTTAAGGGCTTCAGTACAGGGGTACGCTTGAAGGAAGGGAAGGCATGGACGTGACGATTAAGGGCAGAGAATCTAATGGAGGGGAAGTTAGGGTTTATGGTTGGGGGGAGTTTAGTGTGCTATTGTGTGAGGTTTTTGCGTGTGTTGGATCTCTCTGTTGTTTAAAATGTTAAAATTATAAATGCCTCAACAAAATATTTTTTGAAAAAAGAAACTAGCAAGTCATGCTACAGTTGTATAGAAACTTGGTACGGCCACACTTGGAATATTGCACACAATTCTGGTCGCCACACTACCAGAAGGATGTGAAGGCTTTGGAAAGGGTGCAGAGGGGGTTTACCAGGATGTTACCTGGCCTGGAGGGTGTTAGCTATGTGGAAAGGCTGAATAGACTCAGACTATTTTCATTATAAAGGTGACCTGATAGACGTCCGCAAGATTATGAGGGGTGTGATGGGAGTGTCCCTTTAAGAAATGTTTTTGTTTTATTACATAGCTTCAGTAATATCATTGTGTGGGTGGAGCTGGGCTGTGGCCCTGGGAGATGATTTTACTTTTGCTGTGCGTTTGAGCTGTTTTTGTTCTGCACAGGTTGAAAGAAGATTTTTTTTCCTCTATCTGCATTTTAAAGGCTGTTTCCAGATTGAACATAGATATAGAACAGTACAGCACAGAACAGGCCCTTCGGCCCTCAATGTTGTGCCGAGCCATGATCACCCTACTCAAACCCATGTATCCACCCTATACCCGTAACCCAACAAACCCCCTTACTTTTTTTTATTAGGACACTACGGGCAATTTAGCATGGCCAATCCACCTAACCCGCACATCTTTGGACTGTGGGAGGAAACCGGAACACCCGGAGGAAACCCACGCACACAGGGGGAGGACGTGCAGACTCCACACAGACATTGCTTGATAACTTGAAAAGAAATAAGTGTTTTCTGGAAAAAATTCAAACCTGCTGTTCTGGAAAGGAAACAGGAGTATCCATACCAGTTCTTGAGTGCTATGTGCAGGGCCACACCTTTGAAAAAGGTTTTCTGGTTTATGGGATTTTGTTATTAAATTGGAACAGCTAAAGGGGGAATTGGTGAGTGCAAAATCGGAAATTACATTATTGGATTACATGTCAAATTTCAGGGAACGTTGCCTCCTGGTGCCAGGGTCCAGGATATCTCCGAATGGGTAGCGGGCATCCTGAAGGGGAGAGCAAACAGGCAGAGGTTGTGGTAAATATCGGTACTAACGACATAGGCAGGAAGGGGGATGAGGTCCTGCAGCAGGAGTTCAGGGAGTTAGGCAGAAAGTTAAAAGACAGGACCTCGAGGGTTGTAATCTCGGGATTACTCCCTGTGCCACGTGCCAGTGCGGCTAGAAATAGGAAGATCGAGCAGCTAAACACGTGGCTAAACAGCTGGTGTAGGAGGGAGGGTTTCAATTATCTGGACCACTGGGAACTCTTCGGGGGCAAGTGTGACGTGTATAAAAAGAACTGGTTGCATCAAACCGCGAGGTTTGCTAGTGTCACATGGGAGGGTTTAAACTAGTATGGCAGGGGGGTGGGCACCGGAGCAATAGGTCAGAAGGTGAAAGCATTGAGGGAGAACTAGGGAATGGGCCAGTATGGCTCTGAGGAAGAGCAGACAGGGAGATGTTGCTGAAAACAGCGGGACTGGTGGCCTGAAGGGCATATGTTTTAATACAAGAAGTATAACAGGTAAGGCAGAATAACTTAGAGCTTGGATTGGAGAGTTGGGCAGAGAAATGGCAGATGGAGTTCAATCCAGGCAAATGCGAGGTGATGCATTTTGGAAGATCAAATTCAAGAGCAGACTATATGGTCAATGGAAGGGTCTTGGGGAAAATTGATGTACAGAGAAACCTGGGAGTTCAGGTCCATTGTACCCTGAAGGTGGCAACGCAGGTGGATAGAGTGGTCAAGAAGGCATACAGCATGCTTGCCTTCATCGGACGGGCTATTGAGTACAAGAGTTGGCAGGTCATGTTACAGTTGTATAGGACTTTGGTTCGGCCACATTTGGAATACTGCGTGCAGTTCTGGTCGCCACATTACCAGAAGGATGTGGATGCTTTGGAGAGGGTGCAGAGGAGGTTCACCAGGATGTTGCCTGATATGGAGGGTGCTAGCTATGAAGAAAGGTTGAGTAGATTGGGATTGTTTTCGTTGGAAAGACAGAGGTTGAGGGGGGACCTGATTGAGGTATACAAAATTATGAAAGGTATGGACAGGGTGGATAGCAACAAGCTTTTTCCAAGAGTGGGGGTGTCAGTTACAAGGGGTCACGATTTCAAGGTGAGAGGGGAAAAGTTTACGGGAGATGTGCGTGGAAAGTTTTTTACGCAGAGGGTGGTGGGTGCCTGGAACGCTTTACCAGCGGAGTTGGTAGAGACGGGCACGATAGCATCATTTAAGATGGACTTTAACTTTCCAGAGACTTTAACTTTCCAAATATTGACTGGAAAAGATATAGTTCGAGTACATTAGATGGGTCATTCTTTGTACAATGTGTGCAGGAGGGTTTCCTGACACAATATGTTGACAGGCCAACAAGAGGCGAGGCCACATTGGATTTGGTTTTGGGTAATGAACCAGGCCAGGTGTTAGATCTGGAGGTAGGTGAGCACTTTGGAAACAGTGACCACAATTCGGTGACCTTTACGTTAGTGATGGAAAGGGATAAGTATACCCCGCAGGGCAAGAGTTATAGCTGGGGGAAGGGCAATTATGATGCCATTAGACATGACTTAGGATGTGTTGGTTGGAGAAGTAGGCTGCAAGGGTTGGGCACACTGGATATGTGGAGCTTGTTCAAGGAACAGCTATTGCATGTTCTTGATAAGTACGTACCAGTCAGGCAGGGAGGAAGGGGTCGAGCGAGGGAACCGTGGTTTACCAAAGAAGTGGGATCTCTTGTTAAGAGGAAGAAGGAGGCCTATGTGAAGATGAGGCGTGAAGTTTCAGTTGGGGCACTTGATAGTTACAAGGAAGCGAGGAAGGATCTAAAGAGAGAGCTGAGACGAGCAAGGAGGGGACATGAGAAGTCTTTGGCAGGTAGGATCAAGGAAAACCCAAAAGCTTTCTATAGGTATGTCAGGAATAAAAGAATGACTAGGGTAAGAGTAGGGCCAGTCAAGGACAGTGGTGGGAAGTTGTGTGTGGAGGCTGAGGAGATAAGCGAGATACTAAATGAATACTTTTCGTCAGTATTCACTCAAGAAAAAGATAATATTGTGGAGGAGAATGCTGAGACCCAGGCTATTAGAATAGATGGCATTGAGGTGCGTAGGGAAGAAGTGTTGGCAATTCTGGACAAGGTGAAAATAGATAAGTCCCCGGGGCCGGATGGGATTTATCCTAGGATTCTCTGGGAAGCCAGGGAAGAGATTGCTGAGCCTTTGGCTTTGATTTTTAGGTCATCATTGGCTACAGGAATAGTGCCAGAGGACTGGAGGATAGCAAATGTGGTCCCTTTGTTCAAGAAGGGGAGTAGAGATAACCCCGGTAACTATAGGCCGGTGAGCCTAACGTCTGTGGTGGGTAAAGTCTTGGAGAGGATTATAAAAGATACGATTTATAATCATCTAGATAGGAATAATATGATTAGGGACAGTCAGCATGGTTTTGTGAAGGGTAGGTCATGCCTCACAAACCTTATCGAGATCTTTGAGAAGGTGACTGAACAGGTAGACGAGGGTAGAGCAGTTGATGTGGTGTATATGGATTTCAGTAAAGCGTTTGATAAGGTTCCCCACGGTCGGCTATTGCAGAAAATACGGAGGCTGGGGATTGAGGGTGATTTAGAGATGTGGATCAGAAATTGGCTAGTTGAAAGAAGACAGAGAGTGGTAGTTGATGGGAAATGTTCAGAATGGAGTTCAGTTACGAGTGGCGTACCACAAGGATCTGTTCTGGGGCCGTTGCTGTTTGTCATTTTTATAAATGACCTAGAGGAGGGCGCAGAAGGATGGGTGAGTAAATTTGCAGACGACACTAAAGTCGGTGGAGTTGTAGACAGTGCGGAAGGATGTTGCAGGTTACAGAGGGACATAGATAAGCGGCAGAGCTGGGCTGAGAGGTGGCAAATGGAGTTTAATGTGGAGAAGTGTGAGGTGATTCACTTTGGAAAGAATAACAGGAATGCGAAATATTTGGCTAACAGTAAAATTCTTGGTAGTGTGGATGAGCAGAGGGATCTCGGTGTCCATGTACATAGATCCCTGAAAGTTGCCACCCAGGTTGATAGGGTTGTGAAGAAGGCCTATGGTGTGTTGGCCTTTATTGGTAGAGGGATTGAGTTCCGGAGCCATGAGGTCATGTTGCAGTTGTACAAAACTCTAGTACGGCCGCATTTGGAGTATTGCGTACAGTTCTGGTCGCCTCATTATAGGAAGGACGTGGAAGCTTTGGAACGGGTGCAGAGGAGATTTACCAAGATGTTGCCTGATATGGAGGGAAAATCTTATGAGGAAAGGCTGATGGACTTGAGGTTGTTTTCGTTAGAGAGAAGAAGGTTAAGAGGTGACTTAATAGAGGCATACAAAATTATCAGAGGGTTAGATAGGGTGGATAGCGAGAGCCTTCGCCCACGGATGGAGGTGGCTAGCACGAGGGGACATAGCCTTAAATTGAGGGGTAATAGATATCGGACAGAGGTCAGAGGTGGGTTTTTTACGCAAAGAGTGGTGAGGCCGTGGAATGCCCTACCTGCAACAGTAGTGAACTCGCCAACATTGAGGGCATTTAAAAATTTATTGGATAAGCATATGGATGATAAGGGCATAGTGTAGGTTAGATGGCCTTTAGATTTTTTCCATGTCGGTGCAACATCGAGGGCCGAAGGGCCTGTACTGCGCTGTATCGTTCTATGTTCTATGTTCTATCTGGACAGGTATATGAACGGGCGGGAACAGAGGGAAGTAGACCTTAGAAAATAGGAGACCGGTTTAGATAAAGGATCTGGATCGGCGCAGGCTGGGAGGGCCGAAGGGCCTGTTCCTGTGCTGTAATTTTCTTTATTCTTCTTTGTTCTTTGTAGTACTTGGAACTGTGATGTTGTTGCCATTACAGAGACCTGGCTGAGGGAAGGACAGGATTGGCAGCTAAACACTGCAGGATTTCGATGATTCAGGCGGGACAGAGGAGGAGGTAAAAGGGGTGGAGGAGTTGCGCTACTGGTTAGGGAGAATATCACAGCTGTACAGCGGGAGAACATCTCAGAGGGCAGCGAGGCTATACGTGTAGAGATCAGGAATAAGAGGGAGCAGTCACAATATTGGGGGTTTACTACAGGCCTCACAACAGCCAGGGGGAGATAGAGGAGCAGATAGGTGGACAGATTTTGGAAAGGAGGCAGCAGGGTAGCATGGTGGTTAGCATAAATGCTTCACAGCTCCAGGGTCCCAGGTTCGATTCCCGGCTGGGTCACTGTCTGTGTGGAGTCTGCACGTCCTCCCCCTGTGTGCGTGGGTTTCCTCCGGGTGCTCCGGTTTCCTCCCACAGTCCAAAAATGTGCGGATTAGGTGTATGGCCATGAAAAATTGCCCGTAGTGTCCTAATAAAAGTAAGGTTAAGGGGGTTGGGGTATAGGGTGGATACTTGGGTTTGAGTAGGGTGATCATGGCTTGGCACAACATTGAGGGCCGAAGGGCCTGTTCTGTGCTGTACTGTTCTATGAGTAAAAGCAACAGGGTTGTTGTGATTGGAGACTTTATCGTCCCCAATATTGACTGGGATTCACTCAGTGCTAGGGCCTTGGACGAGGCAGAGTTTGTAAGGATCATCCAGGAGGGCTTCTTAAAACAATATGTAGACAGTCCAACTCGGGAAAGGGCTATACTGGACCTGGTATTGGGGAATGAGCCTGGCCAGGTGATAGAGGTTTCAGTTGGGGAGCATTTCGGGAACAGTGACCACAATTCACAAAGTTTTAAAGTGCTGATGGACAAGGATAAGAGTGGTCCTAGGGTGAATGTGCTAAATTGGGGGGAGGCTAATTATAACAATATTAGGCGGGAACTGAAGAACATAAATTGGGGGCAGATGTTTGAGGGTAAATCAACATCTGACATGTGGGAGGCTTTCAAATGTCAGTTGAAAGGAATTCAGGACCGGCATGTTCCAGTGAGGAAGGAGGATAAATACGGCAAATTTTGCGATCCTTGGATAACGAGGGATATTGTAGGCCTTGTCAAAGAGAAAAAGGAGGCATTTGTCAGGGCCAGAAGGCTGGGAACAGTGAAGCCTGTGTGGAATATAAGGAAAGTAGGAAGGAACTTAAGCAAGGAGTCAGGAGAGCTAAGAGGGGTCACGAAAAATCATTAGCAAATAGGGTTAAGGAAAATCCCAAGGCTATTTACACGTACATGAAAAGCAAGAGGGTAGCCAGGGAAAGGGTTGGCCCACTGAAGGACAGGCAAGGGAATCTATGTGTGGAGCCAGAGGAAATGAGTGAGGTACTAAATGAATACTTTGCATCAGTATTCACCAAAGAGAAGGAATTGGTGGATGTTGAGTCTGGAGAAGGGTGTGTAGATAGCCCGGTTGATATTGAGATTCTAAAAGACGAGGTGTTGGGCGTCTTGAAAAATATTAAGGTGGATAAGTCCCCAGGGCCTCATGGGATCTACCCCAGAATACTGAAGGTGGCAAGAGAGGAAATTGCTGAGGCCTTGACAGAAATCTTTGGATCCTCACTGTCTTCAAGTGATGTCCTGGAGGACTGGAGAATAGCCAATGTTATTCCTTTGTTTCAGAAGGGTAGCAAGGATAATCCAGGGAACTACAGGCCGGTGAGCCTTCCGTCAGTGGTAGGGAAATTGCTGGAGAGAATTCTTCGAGACAGGATCTGCTTCCGTTTGGAAGCAAGGGCCGTATTATCGAGAGTCAGCACGGTTTTGGGAAGGGGAGGTCGTGCCTCACTAACTTGATAGAGTTTTTCAAGGTCACAAAGATGATTGATGCAGGTAGGGCAGTGGATGTTGCCTATCTGGACTTCAGTAAGGCCTTTGACAAGGTCCCTCATGGCAGACTGGTACAAAAGGTGAAGTCACACGGGATCAGAGGTGAGCTGGCAAGATGGATACAGAACTGGCTAGGTCACAGAAGGCAGAGAGTAGCAATGGAAGGGTGCTTTTCTGATTGGAGGGCTGTGACGAGTGGTGTTCTGCAGGGATCAGTGCTGGGACCTTTGCTGTCCGTAGTACATATAAATGATTTGGAGGAAAATGTAACTGGTCTGATTAGTAAGTTTGCAGACGACACAAAGGTTGGTGGAATTGCGGATAGCGATGAGGACTGTCAGAGGATACAGCAGGATTTAGATCGTTTGCAGACTTTGGCAGAGAGATGGCAGACAGAGTTTAATTCGGACAAATGTAAGGTGATGCATTTTGGAAGGTCTAATGCAGGTAGGGAATATACAGTGAATGGCAGAACACTCAAGAGTATTGACAGTCAGAGAGATCATGGTGTACAGGGCAACACAGGTGGAGAAGGTAGTCAAGAAGGCATACGGCATGCTTGCCTTCATTGGCCGGGGCATATGGTATAAGAATTGACTAGTCATGTTGCAGCTGTATCGAACCTTAGTTAGGCCACACTTGGAGTATAGTGTTCAATTCTGGTTGCCACACTACCAGAAGGATGTGAAGGCATTAGAGAGGGTGCAGAAGAGATTTACCAGGATGTTGCCTGGTATGGAGGGCATTAGCTATAAGGAGAGGTTGAATAAGCTTGGTTTGTTCTCACTGGAACGAAGAAGGTTGAGGGGCGACCTGATAGAGGTCTACAAAATTATGAGGGGCATAGACAGAGTGGATAGTCAGAAACTTTTCCCAGGGTAGAGGTGTCAATTACTAGGGGGCATAGGTTTAAGGTGTGAGGGGCAAGGTTTAAAGGAGATGTACGAGGCAAGTTTCGTACACAGAGGGTAGTGGGTGCCTGGAACTCGCTGCCGGAGGAGGTGGCGGAAGCAGGAACGATAGTGATGTTTAAGGGATATCTTGACAAATACATGAATAGGATGGGAATAGAGGGATACGGATCCCGGAAGTATAGAGGATTTTAGTTTAGGCAGGCGCCATATTCGGCGCAGGCTTGGAGGGCCGAAGGGCCTGTTCCTGTGCTGTACTTTTCTTCTTTTGTTTGTGTTCTTTCTCTCTCTCTCTCTGCACAGTAACAGCCTCTCTCTCACTCTCTCTCCGCAGTAACATCCTCTCTCTCTCTCTCTCTGCACGAACAGCCTCTCTCTCTCTCTCTCTCTGCAGTAACAGCCTCTCTCTCTCTCTCTCTCTGCAGTAACAGCCTCTCTCTCTCTCTCTCTCTGCAGTAACAGTCTCTCTCTCTCTGCAGTAACAGCCTCTCTCTCTCTCTCTCTCTCTCTCTGCACAGTAACAGCCTCTCTCTCTCTCCACAGTAACAACCTCTCTCTCCCTCTCTGCAGTAACAGCCTCTCTCTCTCTCTCTCTGCAGGAACAGCCTCTCTCTCTCTCTCTGCAGGAACAGCCACTCTCTCTCTCTCTCTGCAGTAACAGCCTCTCTCTCTCTCTCTCTCTCTGCAGTAACAGCTTCTCTCTCTCTCTCTCTGCAGGAACAGCCTCTCTCTCTCTCTCTCTGCAGTAACAGCCTCTCTCTCTCTCTCCCCGCAGTAACAGCCTCTCTCTCTCTCTGCAGTAACAGCCTCTCTCTCTCTCTCCGCAGTAACAGCCTCTCTCTCTCTCTCTCTCTCTCTCCGCAGTAACAGTCTCTCTCTCTCTCTCCGCAGTAACAGCCTCTCTCTCTCTCTCTCTCCGCAGTAACAGTCTCTCTCTCTCTCTCTGCAGTAACAGCCTCTCTCTCTCTCTCTCTCTCTCAGTAACAGCCCCTCTCTCTCTCTCTCTCTCCGCAGTAACCGTCTCTCTCTCTCTCTCTCCGCAGTAACAGCCTCTCTCTCTCTCTCACTCTGCACAGTAACAGCTTCTCTCTCTCTGTCTCTCTGCAGTAACAGCCTCTCTCTCTCTCTCATCCTCTCTGCCCGCAGTACACAGGCCTCTCAATCTCTCTCTCCATCCTCTCTCTCCTCAGCCTCTCTCTCTCTGCACAGTAACAGCCTCTCTCTTCTCTCTCTCTCTCTCTCTCTGCAGTAACAGCCTCTCTCTCTCTCTCTCTCTCTCTCCGCAGTAACAGCCTCTCTCTCTCTCTCTCTCTCTGCACAGTAACAGCTTCTCTCTCTCTGTCTCTCTGCAG
>NC_052166.1:13107548-13256331 GCF_902713615.1 Scyliorhinus canicula | reverse complement strand
CAGACAACACTTAGAGAGCAGGACAGGGGCAGATCAGAAGCATCACACCCACCACGTGGCTTAGAGCAGACTGGTTAGTTAGACTGAGTTACTATAGCAAGATTAGCAGGAGAGTCGAACTCATAGAGAACTGTGCTAATGGTTCAATAAATCACATTGAACTTACTTTAAAGTCTGCAGTATCTTTTGGTCAAAGATGCATTGAGTTGCAGCCTGTGTTATCCCAGAGTACAGAACACAACATGGTACCAGTAGAGCCTGTTGAATCTATATAGTTCAACTCCGCAAGATCCGTGACCACCAGCAACAGCACCCAGGCAAGATGATCGAGATTCCAGTTCCTCAACAGCTTAGATATCACGGCAATCTCAGTGCCAACTGGCGTGCATTCAAGCAGAGATGTGAAATTTACATGGTAGCATCCGATCCTAAATGGCGTGGCCGATGCTGAGAAGATAGATCTTCTACTCACCATTGCGAGCTGAAAGTGCAACAGAAATCTTCAACTCCTTCAAGTACTACAAAGGGCAGGACCAGAGAGACTTCCAGACAGTCCTGGACAAGTTTGAAAACTGCTGCGAAGTGAACACAACAGAAATCGGTAAAACTGCCGCCTATACTCACCACGAGGCAAAGGTAAGCTTGCAACATAAGCACACGGCAATTTTGATTGGCAGCCATCTTGCGCATGGAGCCGCACACGCGCAGTTCCTGAGAAGACGCAAACCGGTGAAGAAGTGTTCTGCGTCTGCGCAAGAAGCTGCGCATGCGCAGTTGCAAAAAAAGCGCACAATGA
This sequence comes from Scyliorhinus canicula, assembly GCF_902713615.1. Classification (NCBI taxonomy): domain Eukaryota; kingdom Metazoa; phylum Chordata; class Chondrichthyes; order Carcharhiniformes; family Scyliorhinidae; genus Scyliorhinus; species Scyliorhinus canicula. The sequence continues at coordinate 13,255,535 of NC_052166.1, read as the reverse complement.
AGGAAAAGCGAACTGCACATGCGCAATCCATTCCGATGCTCTACGTCACAAGCGCCATGACGTCAGAGGCCCCGGACCATGCCCACTTAAAGGGGAAATGTCCGAAAATCGCGAAAAAGAATTTTAAAGCCAGAAAACAAAGGCTTCACAATTCCCATACAAGATGTGCGACATCTCAGCGAGACTGACAGATCTCAGCTAGTATGTACAGAGGCACTCGACAATCAAAGTGAGGCTACTAGTGACTCCAGTGACGCCACGTTAATTCAAACCTGATCTACTCGAGCCTCTCCACAAGAACCTGAAATGACTCCAGACGGGGAGCATTGACAAGCCAATGATGATTCAAGTGAACCGGACATGACTCCAGACGGGGAGCATTGACAAGCCAATGATGATTCAAGTGAACCGGACATGACTCCAGACGGGGAGCATTGACAAGCCAAAGATGATTCAAGTGAACCGGACATGACACCAGACGGGGAGCGCCGAGGAATCAGAGACAGCACGCTCAATGAAACAGCAGATGCCACAAAAGACACTGACACATGTAACTTTGTGAAGGACTCAAGTTCTCCACTCGGTGTGGTCATTGAGTGCCACAAACACCAAACAACATAACCTACAAAGACAACAGCAAGAAGCATACCAGAGGCAACAAACACAACAACAAGCACGTCAATAACAACAATGACAACAACAATAGAATGACAACTGGTACGACATGGTACAACTCTGCCCAAGCAGGACAATGTTACTGCTCAGCTCTGAACAATGGCGAGATTGCAAACATACCATGGCATGTCACCACATCTGACCAATTCACCAGCTTTCAGGACAGATGTCATCAAGAATTGCTACCACAAGCATAAACAAAACCTCACACAATGAATTGATGTGACCATTTCTACACCTCCTGATGACTTCTTGGTTACGTAAACAGCAGGACACTGATGGCGTTCACAAAGGAATGGCAACATCAACACTTCCATAACAGCACAAGAAAGCCACTCGACCGTGTAAATTCATGAACTTTGGACTCATAACAATTATTTGGTATTGTATAATTCTCATCCAGCATTAGGAGAACTAAACTGAAAATTTCAGTTAAGCACCTATTTTATGGAGAGAGACAGCAGAAACTGGTAATGTTCCAATAGAGGATGCAAAGGTTCAGGAGGTGACCCTGTGGAAGGAAGGATTCCGGATCCAATTGGTACAGAGGCAAGTTCATTTCAACATGTTCCTTCAAGTTACAGATTCTATAAGAAACGGGCACAAACTCAGGAGAGGCGAACCAAACAGATAATTCAGATTGAACCACTTAAATACAAGTTGACCACTGTGTGGGGACTGTACATGTCGGTAGTTCAGAACTTATTATTTCAGTAAATTAAGAGAGGGGATTATAAACTATGTTTCCGAGACAGCAGCACTAACTAGCTGGCCTCCAGTGTTGTTTCCCTAGTATTCAGCTGGTTCTAGTACTTGTTTCCCTAGCACTCAGCTGAGAGACTATGGGCTGGATTCTCTGTTTATGAGGCTAAGTGTTGAAGCCAGCTGAGGATGTGTGTTTTACATATGGGGCGTTTTACGACAGAAAAATCAGTGCAACACCTACACCGATTCAGCTACTTTCAATAGGCTAGCACCGTCGCCACTTGGAACGCAATCAATTCCATGAAAAGCGGTGCCGGATTCTGCAGGTCCATGATTGGCGCACATGAGGCTCTCACACTGCGGCAGCACTGAAACGATCTTCATCCTCCACACACACCGTCCCAGCCAACAAGGTGGCTGGAAGGAGAGCTCTATTATGTATTTTCTTTTATTTCCTTTTCTTTTCTTGTACTTAATGATCTGTTGAGCTGCTCGCAGAAAAATACTTTTACTGTACCTCGGTACACGTGACAATAAACAAATCCAATCCAATCCATTGGGGCTGCCGTGGGTGTGGCCCTGGGTAGTCCCCTGGTGAGTGGCGGCCGGTTGGGTGGGGTGTTTGGGCTGGGGGAGCGGGGGGGGGGGGGGGGGGGGGGGGGGTGCAGTGTTGGGCGCACCCATATTGCTGGTGTCACTGTAGAATCAGGGGCCGAGGTGGGTGGTCAGTGGGTGCACAGCAAGATGGATGCTGTAATGGCGTTTGGTGCCTGGGCACTGGCCCAGTCCTGTGGGGTGGTACCCCGGCCACTCGCCCTGTTCCCATCTCCCCCAGCCTGCACTGCCGGTGTCCGGGCCGGCAGCCCACAGTCACTCCACTCCTTTTCCTACCTCCTCTCTCTCTCATTCAGCAGCCACAACGCCAGGGTCACGATACTTGGGACCACAAGTGACCAACACCATCGGGAACTCGGCCCATGAGGCGGTGAATCTCGGAGGGCACTTACATTCAAGACTTATCGCCTTGGCCCACTGCAAGGTCCACTGCAGAAGGGCCACGCTGGGATATACTTCTATAAATCCACAGCCATGTGAATCCTGGCCCAGAGGGACATGGTCATTTTGGCCCATTTGCATCCTCCCACAGGTGAACTTCGATCTTGCTGCCAATGGGGAGGAGCATTGGAGACAGATTGGGCGCCAATCCTTTCTTATCCCCTGGAACTCCATTGCAGGCAGTGGAGAATCTGACCCACTGTCCTGATGTTCCCTATATTCTCTCCTCTCAATCTACCTGTGGGATTTATGTCTGAAAGCTTTGTGCTCTTTAGAAGGGCTTTACATGACCATACGTACTGGGGTAGTGCAAGTCCATAGGGTGGCTGTGATGCAGAAGGAGGCCATTCATACCATGAAGTCCATGCCAGAAATAGTTTGTCAGAAACACTGTCGCAAGAGAAATACTGCAGATCATCACAGAATGCAGAAACTTTCCAGCATTCTCTGTTTTTGTTTCAGATTCCAGCATTCACTGTCATTTGCTTTTATGTCAGAATGACAATCGTGAGAGGCGTAAATGTGAAATGAAATGAAAATCGCTTATTGTCACGAGTAGGCTTCAATGAAGTTACTGTGAAAAGCCCCTAGTCGCCACATTCCGGCGCCTCTCCGGGGAGACTGGTACGGGAATCGAACCGTGCTGCTGGCCTGCTTGGTCTGCTTTAAAAGTCAGCGATTTAGCCGAGTGACCTAAACCAGTATTAGAAAGGTTATTAACTGGAGAGCCTGTTACGTTTGGGGCGAGCTACGGTTCTTAGTGTCAGTGGCTGACATGGGCAGGAATGTTGTGTACTGACTCTACTCGTCTATTGCAACCTCTCACAGCCCTGTAAAACCACAAATATTTTGCAGGCAATTCCACTGGTCATAAAGGTGTGTCATTTTGCAAAATACATTCCTTTGAGTATAGCTCATATTTCATGAGCTGAAAACCTCTCAAGTCCTGCCGAGATACTTGTGTCAGAATTGCTCCCACCCTCATCCTTCATCCTCTACATTCTAGTTGTTCTGAGTTAGAGCGTGGGATCTCTCCACTCTCTGAAACCTTTGAAACTTTTGTTAATGTGACACTTTACAATGCTCTGTATTATGACATCGCCTCTGTCCCCTTGTACCTTATTTTGACACATTACAGAGCATGCCTTTTGAAACCCTTGAAAAGTCTGCAGACTCGCACCTACCTGTAGCTTTAAGCATGGACTGCTGACCTCACTGGCAACTCCTTTCTCTTTCAACTAAGGGTGGCATGGTGGCACAGTGGTTAGCACTGCTGCCTCACAGTTCTAGTAGTCCCGGGTTCAATTCCAGCCTCGGGTGACTGTGGAGTTTGCACTTTCTCCCCGTGTCTGCGTGGGTTTCCTCCAGGTGCTCCGGTTTCCTCCCACAATCTCTTTAGATTAGGATTAGGATGCAGGTTAGGATTGGCCATGCTGATGCAGGTTAGGATTGGCCATGCTCATGCAGGTTAGGATTGGCCATGCTCATGCAGGTTAGGATTGGCCATGCTCATGCAGGTTAGGATTGGCCCCTTAGTGTCAAAAAGGTTAATGGGTTACGAGAATAGGGTGGAGGTGTGGGTTTAAGTAGGGTGCTCTTTCCAGATGCCGATGCAGACACGAAGGGCTGAATGGCTTCCTTCTGTACTTTCGGGATTCTATGAAAAAAAGCGATATACTGGTACCAGGCCAGTTGAGAATTTTCCTTGTCCCACTCTAAGTGTCATCAGGGACATCACAACAAAGCCATATATGCCCACCTCTGACCTCCACACTCTGGCATCTTCCAGGGATAGTGATCTGAAATATGAGCCCAGGCTGAGATTCTCCTACTTAGCCTGGGAACTGTCACATCAAAGGAAAGGCAGGGTGGGTAACAGGAAAACAGGATCAAATCATCCCTTCTTGTAACATGAGTGTAGCTGAAATCGGCACGTGAGGCTGTGAAAAAAAGTGCAGCTTAAGAGAGTGCAAAGGTCAGGAACTTGATGAGTGTTGGAATTTGGAATTCTTCAGCTACTTTGCCTCAAACATGGTTCAAGCAAGTTTGAGGGTACAAGTATTTAAAACTTTGTCCAGTGTTTACTCACAAGCACTGAAAAAAAAAAATTTTTTTAAATTCTAGACTAAGATAAGTGCGAGCAGGCTGTGTGTGTGTGAACTGCAGTCTGTGGAAGTGGGCAGAAAAACTGCCCCGAGCAAACACATTGACAGGAGTCATTGGACTATTGTGAAGTTTGTAGACACTTCAACACAAAAAGGGAGGGAAAGTATAACTAACAATTTGCTCCAGAGTTCGGTCACACCTCGTAGAGGAGCATTCAGAACGAGATTGGGGTGGCCAATTGTGGACAAAATAAGGGCAACCCAGGTGTATGAGAAAACAAGGATCAGAGAAAATGATTGTATTCAGCAGCCACGGTACTTGTTGCCAGTGCGGATAAAGACTCAGAAGGACAGCCCGAATGTGGATCATGGCAGACCAATGACTGAGCTTTATCATTAAGGATAGGGTGTCAAACACCTTGAAATTTTTCAGCTAGCCTGTGAGCCACATGGATTTGTCATGAGTAGATCCTAACTAATGAATGGAATTCAATCTTCTAAAGAGGTGACTAAAACTCATGGAAAGGGTATGTCCGTGGATGTTACTTCTATGGGCTTGCAGAAGGCATTTGATAAAGTTATTCATAACCGGCTGCTGGCTCAAGTAGAAGCTCATATTGGCCTGGTAAGGAAATGGCTGAGTGGCAGGAAATAAAGCACATTGGGCAAAATGTGACTTGTGCTTTTCAAGGATCTATGTTGAGGCTATGTTCAACTATTCACTGTATTCATTAATGAATCTGATGTTAGAATGGAAAACCACGTATCCAAATTTGCTGATGACACAAAAACAGACGGCATTGTAAGTGATGCAGCTGAAAGCCTAATATTCTGAAGAAATATTGACCTAGATCTCTGCCCTCCATATAGCCGGAGACCAGAGGTATTTCAAAGAGATACATGGTCTATTTGGAAGTCCCGATGTAAGCAAATCCCCAGTATGCAAACATGGTTGATCATCAAGTTCAATACCCTGATCCCGCCTTCCTCCCCATATCCCTTGATCCCTATCGCCCAAGAGCTATATCTAATTTCCTCCTTGAAATTACACAGCATTTTGGACTCAACAACTTTCTGTGGTAGTTAATTCTACAGATTCACCACTCTAATTTCTCCTCACCTCAGTTCTAAAAGGTTTACCCCTTATTCTCAAACTATGACCCCTAGTTCTGGACTTCACCACCATTGGGAACATTCTTTCTGAATCTACCCTGTCTAATCCTGTTAGAATTTTATAAGTTTCTAGGAGATCCCCTCTCACTCTTCTAAACTCCAATGAATATAATCCTAACCGATTTAGTCTCTCCTCATATGGCAGTCCCACCATCCCAGGAATCAGCCTGGTAATCCTTTGCTGCACTCCCTCCATAGCAAGAGCACATAATACTCCAGGTGTGGTCTCACCAATATCCTAGACAATTGAGTTAAAACATCTCTATTCTTATACTCAGATCCTCTTGCTATGAAGGTCAATATACCATTTGCCTTCTTTACTGCCTGCTGCACCTGCGTGCTTACTTTCAGCGACTGGTGCACGAGGACATCAAAGTCTCATTGAGTATCCAACTCTCTCCATTTATACACATTCAAATAATAATCTGCCTTTCTATTCTTGCTACCGAAGCGGCTAACCTCACATTTATCCGCATTATACCGCATTCGTCTGCCATGCATGTGCCCACTCACTCAGCCTGTCCAAATCCCATTGAAGCATCTCTGCATCATAGAACATAGAACATTACAGCGCAGTACAGGCCCTTCGGCCCACGATGTTGCACCATCCTGTGAAACCCTTCTAAAGTCCCTCTACACTATTCCCTTATCGTCCATATGCCTATACAATGACCATTTGAATGCGTTTAGTGTTGGCGAGTCCACTACTGTTGCAGGCAGGGCATTCCACGCCCTTACTACTCTCTGAGTAAAGAACCTACCTCTGACATCTGTCCTATATCTATCTCCCCTCAATTTAAAGCTATGTCCCCTCGTGCTGGACATCACCATCCGAGGAAAAAGGCTCTCGATGTCCACCCTATCTAATCCGCTGATCATCTTGTATGGTTCAATTAAGTCACCTCTTAACCTTCTTCTCTCTAACGAAAACAGCCTCAAGTCCTTCAGCCTTTCCTCATATGATCTTCCCTCCATACCAGGCAACATTCTTGTAAATCTCCTCTGTACCCTTTCCAATGCTTCCTATAATGTGGCGACCAGAACTGCACACAGTACTCCAAATGCGGCCGCACCAGAGTTTTGTACAACTGCAACATGACCTCATGGCTCCGAAACTCAATTCCTCTACCAATAAAAGCTAACACACCGTACGCCTTCTTAACAACCCTCTCAACCTGGGTGGCAACTTTCAGGGATCTATGGACATGGACACCGAGATCTCTCTGCTCGTCCACACTACCAAGAATCTTCCCATTAGCCCAGTACTCTGCCTTCCTGTTATTCCTTCCAAAATGAATCACCTCACACTTTTCTGCATTAAACTCCATTTGCCACCTGTCAGCCCAGCTCTGTAGCTTATCTATGTCCCTCTGTAACTTGTATCATCCTTCTGCACTGCCCACAACTCCACCGACTTTAGTGTCATCTGCAAATTTACTCACCCATCCTTCTACGCCCTCCTCCAGGTAATTTATATCCTCCCCACAGCTCACCCTCCAACCCAACTTTATATCATCTGCAAATTTGGAGATAATACATTTAGTTCCCTCATCCAAATCATTAATATACAATGTGAATAGTTGGGGTACCAGCACAGATCACTGCGGTACCCCACTAGTCACTGCCTGTCAATCAGAAAAAGATCAATTTATTCAAACTTTTTGCTTCTTGTCTGCTAACCAGCTTTCTATCCATCTCCAGACACTACCGTAATCCCATGTGCTTTAACGTTACATATTAATCTGTTATGTGAGACCTTGTCAAAAGCCTTCTGAAAGTCTAAACAAAACACATCTACCGGTTCTCCCTGGTCAATTCTATTTGTTACATCTTCAAAGAATTCTAGTAGTTTCTTCAAGCATAATTTTCCTTTTGTAAATCCAGGCTGACTTTGTCTGATTTCACCACTGGTTTCCAAATACTGTGCTGTGAAATCCTTGATAATGGACTCCAGCAACTTCCTGAGTACCGACGCTATGCTCACTGGTCTCTAGTTCCCTGTTTTCTCTCTACCTCCCTTTTTGAATAGTGGGGTTACATTCGCTAACCTCCAACCTGTTGGAACCATTCCAGACTCCAAAGAATTTTGGAAAATGACCACCAATGTTTCTAGGGCCATTGGGATGAAGATTATCAGGCCCTGGATATTTGTCTGCCTTCAATCCCATTAATTTCCCCAAAACCATTTCTTTACTAATATTAATTTCCTTTAGCTCCTCATTACAGAACTTCCGGTACATTATTCATGTCTTCCTTTGTGAAGACAGAAGCAAAGTACAAATTTAGTTCCTCAGCCATTTCTTTGTTCCCTGTTATGAATTCCCCCATGTCTGACTGTCAGGGACCTACATTAGTTTTATTAATCTTTTTCTCTTGACATACCAATAGAAATGTTAATGTTCCCCGGTATTTACTTTTAAATTGTAATTTCCCCTTCTTAATCAATCTCTTTGTCTGTCTTTGCTAAATTTTAAATTGTTCCCAATTCTCAGGTCTATTGCTTACATTCATTATGATCATGGCTGATCATCCAACTCAGTAACCTGTTCCCAGCTTCCCCCCATTGATCAGTTTCATCCTAAGTGCTATATCTACCTGCTTCTAGAACACATACAATGTTTGGCCTCAACTACTTTCTGTGGTAGCAAAATCCACAGGCTCATCACTCTCTGGGTGAATAAATTCTCCTCATCTCAGTTCTAAATGGTCTACCCGTATCCCTCGACTGTGACCCCTGGTTCTAGACACCCCCGCCATTGGGGACATCCTTCTTGCATCTACCCTGTCTCGTCCTGTTAGAATTTTTTAGGTTTCTATGAGATCCGCCCTCATTCTTCTGACCTTCAGCAAATATAATCCTAACCACTTTAATCTCCTCGCATGTCACTGCCGCCATTCCAGGAATCAGTCTGGTAAACCTTCTCTGCACTCTCCTTTGCAAAAACATCCTTCCTCGGGTAAGGAGACCAAAACTGCACACAATATTCCAGGTCTGATCTCACTAAGGCCCTGTATGCTTGCAGCAAGACATCCTGCTCCTGCACTTGAGCCCTCTGGCTATGCTGGCCATCAGACCATTTCCCTTTATTACCTGCTGCAGTTGCATGCTTACCTTCAGTGACAAGGATTCTCAGATCTCGTTGCATATTCGCCTCTCTCAATTTATAGCCATTCAGATAATCTGCTTCCTGATTTTGCTACCAAAGTGGATAACCTCACATTTATCCACATTATACAGCAGCAGCCCACTCGTCCAACTTGTCCAAATCACATTGAAGGATCTCTGCATTCTCCTCACAGCTCACCCTCCCACCCAGCTTTGTGTCATCTGCAAATTTACAAATTCATCTAAATCATGAATATATATTGTGACTAGCTGGGGTTCCAGAACCTATCCCTGTGGTAACCCAATGGTCACTGGCTGCCATTCAGAAAAAGACCCATTTGTTCCTACACTGTTTCCTGCCTGCCAACCAGTTCTCTATCCATCTCAATACACTACCCCCAACCCCATGCGCTTTAATTTTATGCACTAATCTCAAAGGTGCAAAGGGCCAAGCAGTTGCCATACCAGGCTGTAATGCAGCCAGATAGGATGTTTTCTATGGTGCCCCTGTAAAAGTTGGTAAGAGTAAATGTGGACATGCCGAATTTCCTTATTTCCTGAAAAAGTTTAGGCGCTGTTGTGCTTTCTTGGTCGTATATCGATGTGGGTGGACCAGGACAGATTGTTGGTGATGTGCATACCTAGGAATTTGAAGCTGTCAACCATCTCCGCCTCAGCACCATTGATGCAGACAGGGGTGTGAACAACACTTCGCTTCCTGAAGTCGATGACTAGCTCCTTAGTTTTGCTGACATTGAGGGAGAGATTCTTGTCGTTACACCACTCCATAAGGTTCTCTATCTCCCTCCTATATGCTAACTCATCGTTCTTCAAGATCAGACCCACTACGGTCGTGTCATCAGAAAACTTGTAGATGGAGTTGGAGCCAAAATTTGGCACACAGCCATGTGTGTATCAGGAGGGCTAAGTACGCAGCCTTGCAGGGTCCTGGTATTGAGGACTATCGTGGAGGAGGTATTGTGGTTTATCCCTACTGATTGTGGTCTATGGGTCAGGAAGTCGACGATCCAGTTGCAGAGGGAGGAGACAAGTCCTAGGCTTTGGAGCTTTGGTATAAACTTGGCTCTGATTATGGTGTTGAAGGCGGACCTGTCGTCAATGAATGGGAGTCTGATGTAGGAGTCCTTGATGCCGAGATGCTCCAGGGATGAATGACGGGCCAGGGAGATGGTGTCTACTGTGGACCGGTTGTGGTGGTATGCAAATTGCAGTGGATCTAAGCATTCTTGGGGTATGGAGTTGATGTGTCTCATGACCAACCTCTCGAAGCACTTCATAATGATCAATATCAAGGCCACTGGACGGTAGTCATTGAGGCACATTGTCTGATTCTTCTTTGGCACCAGTATGATGGTGGTCTTCTTGCAGCAGGTGGGAACCTTGGAATGGAGTAGGGAGAGGTTGAAGATGTCCGCCCACTGGTCCGCACTGGATCTGAGTGCATGACCAGGGACCCCGCCAGGTGCCGTCGCTTTCCAAGAAGACCTATCTGTGACAGAAGGTATGGGTGTGTCCAAGGCTGCTGGGCAGTTCACAACGGTTTGATGCATTGAGTTCATCGGGGAGGGGTGTGCTGCTGCCGGAGATTCTGCTCGGCTTCGCTTTGTAGCCCATTATGTTGTTTAAGCCTTGCCTCAACCGACGAGGGTTTGTGACTCTAGCTAGTCTGATATTGTCTCTTGGCAACCATGATGACTTTGCGGAGGTTGTACCTGGATTTTCTGTATAGGTCAGGCTCACCTGTCTTGAATGCCTCAGACCTGGCCTTCAGTAGGGAGTCAATCTCCCAATTAAGCCATGGTTTCCGATTGGGGAACATACATACTACTTTCTTTGGCACACAATCTTCTACACACTTCCTGATAAAAGTCTGTGACAGTGGTGGCATACTCGTTTAGGTTGGTCGCTGAGTTCTTAAGTATGGACCAGTCCATTGACTCCAATCAGTCATGTAGGAGCTCTTCTGTTGCCTCGGATCTGCACTGCAGAATTTACTTAACGGGATTCTCCCGCTTAAGTTTCTGCTTGTATGCCGGGAGAAGGAGCATCGTCTTATGGTCCAAGCATGATTTTTCTTTCATATATACATACTTACTCTATCCAACCCTGCCACTGTTTTCCAAGTGTTCGGCTATTAAATCTTTATAATGGACTCTAGCATTTTCCCCACTACCAACATCAGGCTGACTGGTTTACAATTCCCTGTTTTCTCTCGACCTCCCTTTTGAAATAGTGAGATTACATTAGCTATGCTCCAATCTGTAGGAACTGTTCCGAGTCTATAGAATCATGGATGATGACCACCAACGCATCCACTATTTCTAGTGCCACTTCCTTTAGTACTCTGGGATGTAGATATCAGGCGCTAGGGATTTAACAGCCTTTAATCCCATCAATTTCTCCAACACCATTTGCCTACAAATAATGATTTCTTTCAGTTGCTTCCTCTCACTAAACCTGTGTTCCCCAACATTTCTGACACGTTATTTGTGTCCTCCTTTGTGAAGACAGAACCAAAGTGTGTATTTAGTTGGTCAGCCATTTCTTTGTTCCCTATTATACAATCCCCTGTTTCTGACATTTGTCTTTTTCCAATCTTTTTCTAATTACACACCCATAGAAACTTTTCCAGTCAGTTTGTATGTTCCCCACAAGTTTACATTCATACTTTTCCCCTTCTTGTGGGCGACATGGTAGCACTGTTGCTTCACTGAACCAGGGTCAAAGGTTAGATTGCGGCTTGGGTCACTGTCTGTGCGGAATCTGCATGTTCTCCCTGTATTTGCGTGGGTTTCCTCCGGGTGCTCCGGTTTCCTCCCACAAGTCCTGAAAGATGTGCTTGTTAGGTGAATTGGATATTCTGAATTCTCCCTCAGTGTACCTGAACAGGTGCCGGAGTGTGGCGACTCGGGGATTTTCACAATAACTTCATTGCAGTGTTAATGCCTACTTGTGATTATTATTATTAATCCTCCTTTGATGAATTCTAAACTGCTCCCGATCCTCAGGTCTTTTGTTTTTCCTGGCTAATTTGTATGCCACTTCCTTAGATCTAATACTATCTCTAATTTCCCTTATGAGACATAGTTTGATCACCTTTCCTATTTTATTTTTTGCGCCAGACAGATATAAACAGTTTACTCCTGCTCTCTTTGAATATTTGCCATTGCCTATCCACCGTCATCTCTGTCAGTAAAGTTTCCCAATCCATCACAGCCATCTCACGCCTTATAGCATAGTAGTTTCCTTTATTATGATTCAGGAGCCTAGTGTCAGAATCAGTTACTTCATTCTCCATCTTGATGAAAAAATCTCTCATATTATAGCCGCTCATCCCCAAGGAGCCAAACACAACTAGATTGGCAATTATTCCTTTCTCATGACACCCAGTTGAGGGTGGTCTGTTCTCCAGTTAGTTCCTCAATGTATTGGTCCAGAAAGCCAACAGTCTACACTCCAGGACTTCCTCCTCTGTAGTATTATTACTTATTTGATTTGCCCAATCCACATGCAGATTAATGTCACCCATAATTATTGATGTTCCTTTGACACGTGCTTCTCTAACGGGAACCTTTACGGGAAGTTTAAACTTCCGATTGCTCGTTTTACCTTTCCCCAATTGTTCTGTGATTGGCCTGAACTCAACTTCACCTTGTAGGTTTGGACTGCTTACTGTAAAGTTATGCTGGTTATTCCACAGAATTAATTGAAGCTTTTACGAGCAGGTATAAAACCAGCAAGACTCTAAATCGATGAGCAAAGTCGTGTCAAAGTACTCCAGAACCCACAGAGAAGGGTCTGCAGGAAAATCAATGCTCCACACTCTGCACAGGAGGTCCGATGGCGCATGCCGCTCCAGGGAAGATTTGACCTATTACTAAGTTAGTAAATGGACAGAATTGTGACAAATCGATTTCAGTGTGGGTACAGGCATGGTCATCCATGTTGCATCTTGAAAGAGATAGAAGAGGATAATTTCTAAACATTGAAAAGTTTAAAGCAGTAGAGGACAAAAAAGCTTTTGGGGACTAGTGCACAGGTTATTAAAATGTCATGAACAGGTACATTAAATAATCAAATAGGCAATTGGAATGCTGGCCTTTTATCCTGACGTTATCGGTAAAAGTCATGCTTCAGTAATACAAGACCCTGGTTGGCTGATATATGGAGTACTGTGAGCAGTTCTGGGCACACCTTTGGAAGAATAAGTTAGACTTGGAGGTCGTGCAGAGATTACAGCGCTTGTTCCTGGAATTTCAAAAGTTAAGGAGTGATTTGATTAAAGTTTTCAAGATATCAAAGGAAACCGAATGGACAGATGCAGAGGAACTGTTCTCACTGACTTTCGAGTATAAGATGGCATGGTTGAAATTGATAAAGCGATGGCATTGGATAGGCTGGCTGCATTTAATGTTGACATGAGATGGATCCAAGGATACTGATGGAAGTGAGAGTAGCCAAATATCCTTCTTCTGCACTAACGTTTCTGTAATTTTGCTGCCTAATCTAAGCATTGCAAGCCAATTACAGTGTCTCTGACCCAACTAGGATCTCAATACACTGTGCAGGAACCGGACTTGATTCAGTCCCATACCAACACATTGTTTGAGATATACTGAACAAATTGTCCTTCTTATTACTCAACAAAACAACATGACAACATGTACCAGCTGCTACACCCTGCCTGATGTAATTACATCCTTGTAATATACCGTACCCTCAATTCTATTGGGCTAATTGATGCAACAGTTCTGAAATGTAAGACGGTGGATAGGCATTGATGAGGTTCTTATACTGAATGGTGCTGAGGTGTGATAATCACCACTCTCTAATCCTTTCCCTTTGTTTATTGTGCTCTACTTTCCAGATCCGCCAACTGCAGTGAGAGGGGTCTCCGGTACAAACCAGACCAAGGTGTCTTCGCAGAGAGAAGCTGGGAAGAGCCTGGGTCAGACTGGCAGCTGCTCCTACAATCCCAGCTGTCACTGGGCAGAAAGTTCACAACTCAACATGAAAACTCTGAGGTTTACGAGTGGTGCAATCTTGCAGGTGAAAGCCATTCCACCTGGGATCCTGGACAAGGTCGACATGTTTTATTGCTGTACATCATGTGGCAAAGTGTTCTGGGAGGGATCTCACTTCAGCCGAGTGGTGTCCCAATTCCAGGAGGTTCTGCACATCACAGATGATACAACATTTTACCATTTGTAGCATCTTTCGGTGCTACAGTTGATATTTTACCTCCATTGAAAGCCAATGCTGGTCGTAGATTAGATAGAGAAAATGAGAGTTTGTATTTTATCACCCTGACCTTACCATCCACCTGCCCCTTCCCTCCCCGTCACACCAACCCTCACCTCCTTGTCCCACTGACCTTCCCCGTCCCACTGACCCTCCCCGTGCCACTGACCCTCCCCGTCCCACTGACCCCCCCCCCCCGTCTCCCTGACCCCCCCCCCCGTCTCCCTGACCCCCCCCCCGTCTCCCTGACCCCCCCGTCTCCCTGACCCCCCCCGTCTCCCTGACCCCCCCGTCTCCCTGACCCCCCCGTCTCCCTGACCCCCCCGTCTCCCTGACCCCCCCGTCTCCCTGACCCCCGTCTCCCTGACCCCCGTCTCCCTGACCCCCGTCCCCCTGACCCCCCCGTCTCCCTGACCCCCCCGTCTCCCTGACCACCCCGTCTCCCTGACCACCCCGTCTCCCTGACCACCCCGTCTCCCTGACCACCCCGTCTCCCTGACCACCCCGTCTCCCTGACCACCCCGTCTCCCTGACCCCCCCGTCTCCCTGACCCCCCCCGTCTCCCTGACCCGTCCCCCTGTCCCCCCCTGTCCCCCCCGACCCCCCCGTCCCCCTGTCCCCCCCGACCCCCCGTCCCCCTGACCCCCCGTCCCCCTGACCCCCCGTCCCCCTGACCCCCCGTCCCCCTGACCCCCCCCGTCCCCCTGACCCCCCGACACCCCGTCCCCCTGACCCCCCCGATCCCATGACCCCTCGTCCCACTGATCCCTCGTCCCACTGACCGCCCCCTGACCCCAGTCCCCTGACCCCCTCGTCCCACTGACCTCCATCCCCGGACCCCCATACCCCTGAACCTCTTGTACCCCTGAACCCCTCCACCACCTGCCCCACCATCTCTGTTCTGAAGCTGCTCTGTGTTACTGCTCTCCTTAATTGTTTTAACTGTTGTTTTAATGGGTTCAGAGCCTGTTGTGAATCAATGGCAGAGGAGGTTCTGCAAAAGTTCAGATAATTTGTTTTATAATGTCCCTGTGTAACATTTCAAATCAATAAATGTTTACAAATTTGCAGTACTGTCTGGTGAAGAGAATGTTTCTGTCACGATCTAACAACTTCTGCTGCTAAAGATTTACTTTCAAATATTTTGAGAAAAATTCTAACCAGATGAATAACGTTATATTTTCATAGAATTTTAGAATTGGTACAATACAGAACATAAGAACATAAGAACTAGGAGCAGGAGTAGGCCATCTGGCCCCTCGAGCCTGCTCCGCCATTCAATTAGATCATGGCTGATCTTTTGTGGACTCAGCTCCACTTTCCCGCCCGAACACCATAACCCTTAATCCCTTTATTCTTCAAAAAACTATCTATCTTTACCTTAAAAACATGTAATGAAGGAGCCTCAACTGCTTCACTGGGCAAGGAATTCCATAGATTCACAACCCTTTGGGTGAAGATGTTCCTCCTAAACTCAGTCCTAAATCTACTTCCCCTTATTTTGAGGCTATGCCCCCTAGTTCTGCTGTCACCCGCCAGTGGAAACAACCTGCCCGCATCTATCCTATCTATTCCCTTCATAATTTTAAATGTTTCTATAAGATCCCCCCTCATCCTTCTAAATTCCAACGAGTACAGTCCCAGTCTACTCAACCTCTCCTCATAATCCAACCCCTTCAGCTCTGGGATTAACCTAGTGAATCTCCTCTGCACACCCTCCAGTGCCAGTACGTCCTTTCTCAAGTAAGGAGACCAAAACTGAACACAATACTCCAGGTGTGGCCGCACTAACACCTTATACAATTGCAACATAACCTCCCTAGTCTTAAACTCCATCCCTCTAGCAATGAAGGACAAAATTCCATTTGCCTTCTTAATCACCTGTTGCACTTGTAAACCAACCTTCTGTGACTCATGCACTAGCACACCCAAGTGTCTCTGAACAGCGGCATGCTTTAATATTTTATCGTTTAAATAATAATCCCGTTTGCTGTTATTCCTACCAAAATGGATAACCTCACATTTGTCAACATTGTATTCCATCTGCCAGACCCGAGCCCATTCACTTAACCTATCCAAATCCCTCTGCAGACTTCCAGTATCCTCTGCACTTTTCGCTTTACCACTCATCTTAGTGTCATCTGCAAACTTGGACACATTGCCCTTGGTCCCCAACTCCAAATCATCAATGTAATGTATGAACAATTATCTGGAAAGGAAATTGCGGTGGCCATTTGGCCCATCGTCTTCTGTGCTCTGAGTTGCCAAAGCAATTTATTATGTCTTACATCAACCTTCCTCATAACACCGCAATTTCCTTTCCAGATAATGTTTCCATTCTCTTTTCAAAGCCTGAGTTACTGTGTCCGCTCCACACTGTCAGGCAGTGTATTTCAGATCCAAACCTGTACATGAAAACAATGTTTTTCCTCATGATGCCTTAGTCTCTTTTTTAAAAAAGATTTTTATTGGCATTTTCAACTTTAATAGTTTGACATGAAAGGCACATGGTATTTACAAAGTAGCAACGTAAGTGTGTCTCAAATTTACAAGCCAGTTTGTGTCTTATGTATAACCGTTTCTACAAGCAGTCCCCCCCCCCCCCCCCCCCGGCTGGGGGTGTTATTCTTTATTTTTTGGTGTTGGAAGGGGGGGGCCTTCCCCTCTTCCCCTTGCCCTCCATGCTTCGTTTTGTACCTTCTTTGGGATCCCTTCCCTTCGCTTACCCCACCCCTGTCTCTTGTGCGTGCCTTGTCTTTCTCCCTCTCTTTCCCTCCTCAGATGAGGGGGGATCTTATAGAAACATTTAAAATTATGACGGGAATAGATAGGATAGATGCGGGCAGGTTGTTTCCACTGGCGGGTGAAAGCAGAACTAGGGGACATAGCCTCAAAATAAGGGGAAGTAGATTTAGGACTGAGTTTAGGAGGAACTTCTTCACCCAAAGGGTTGTGAATCTATGGAATTCCTTGCCCAGTGAAGCAGTTGAGGCTCCTTCATTACATGTTTTTAAGGTAAAGATAGATAGTTTTTTGAAGAATAAAGGGATTAAGGGTTATGGTGTTCGGGCCGGAAAGTGGAGCTGAGTCCACAAAAGATCAGCCATGATCTAATTGAATGGCGGAGCAGGCTCGAGGGGCCAGATGGCCTACTCCTGCTCCTAGTTCTTATGTTCTTATGTTCACCCTCTTCCTAGTTGCTGTTTTCCTCGAACAGGTCTTGGAACAGGCTGGTGAATGGTCCCCATGCCCATGCTTTCAGGGCAGCAGGGTAGCATGGTGGTTAGCATAAATGCTTCACAGCTCCAGGGTCCCAGGTTCGATTCCCGGCTGGGTCACTGTCTGTGTGGAGTCTGCACGTCCTCCCCCTGTGTGCGTGGGTTTCCTCCGGGCACTCCGGTTTCCTCCCACAGTCCAAAGATGTGCGGGTTAGGTGGATTGGCCATGCTAAATTGCCCGTAGTGTCCTAATAAAAGTAAGGTTAAGGGGGGGGGGGGGGTTGTTGGGTTACGGGTATAGGGTGGATACGTGGGTTTGAGTAGGGTGATCGTGGCTCGGCACAACATTGAGGGCCGAAGGGCCTGTTCTGTGCTGTACTGTTCTATGTTCTATGTTCTATGTTGAAGCCCTCATCCGACCCTTGGATAGTGAACTTGATTTTCTCCAGGTGGAGAAATTCCGCCAGGTTTGCCAGCCAGTCTGGTGCTGATGATCGCCAGCCGAGCAGGATTCTCCGGCGCGAATAGGGAAGCGAAAGCCAGGGCTTTGGTCCTCTTCGCGTATGTATTTCTGGCTGGTCTGATATGCAGAACATTGCCAATCTCAGGCACGGCTCCACCCTCACCCCACAACTTGGACATCGCCTTGAAGAAGGCTAGCCAGAACCTGCTAAATCTGGGGCAGAAAATGTGGCCGTGGTTGGCCGGGTCTCCCTGGCACCATTCACCTTTGTCCTCCACCTGCGGGAAGAACCTGCTCATTCAGGTGGGCTTTGTGCACCACTTTAAACTGCATAAGGTTTAGCCTAGCGCAAGAGGAGGTGGAGTTAACCCTCCTCTGTGCTTCGCTCCAGTGTCCCTAACCCACTCCCACGTTCGTCCTCCCATTTCCGTCTAGTTTTACCCAGTGGTAGTCTTGCCCTGTCTAGTAACCATCCGCATATGTTCCCAGGCCCGGCGTGAATTTCTCATAAACGTCTGTCTGGAACCCGTTGGGACCTGGTGCCTTCCCCACCTGCATGGAGATGATAGTCTCCATGATCTCTCCCAGACCTACTGGTGCTTCCAACTCCACCCCATCTATCGTCCCTCACAACTGACATGTTCAGTACATCAAGGAACCATTTAATCTCCGCATCTCTATCAGGACTTTTGTCCCTGGAGCATAGGTGGTTTAGGGGTGATCTTATAGAGGTCTATAAAATAATGAGGAGCATCGATAAGGTAGATAGTCGACAGCTTTTCTCAAAGATAGAGGAGTCTAGAACTGGAGGGCATAGGTTTAAGGTGAGAAGAGAAGACCAGAGGGGATATTTCTTCACACAGAGGGTGGTGAGCATCTAGAACGAGCTGCCAGAGGCAGTGGTAGAGGCGGGTACTAATTTGTGCTTTAAAAAACAGTTAGACAGTTAGATGGGCAGGGTGGGTGCAGAGGGATATGGGCCAAATGCGAGCAAGTGGGACTAGCTTAGTGATAGAAATTGGGAGGCATGGACAAGCTGGGCCGAAGGGCCTGTTTCTATCCTGTAAACATATATGACTCTGTGACATTCCAGGTGATAATCCTGGTGAGGGGTTCCCCCCGCTCCTGTGGGACCAACCATACTTACCTGGGCACACCCCTGCATTCCGGGGTTTCCTTTTATCCAGGGTGCACCCATCATGGCCACCAACTATGTGTATGCCACGTTTCCCTTTGTTCTGGGACCCATAAAAGTCTCTGCCATCTTGTTTCCTCAGCCTGTTCCTCCCTTGCTGAGACCTGTACGATATCCAGCTCATTCTTCCTTCTCTGTTCCTTTTATGTCCCTTTCCATCCCATCTCCCCATCCCCCTCTGTGTACCCCCTTCCCCACCTCCTCCCGTGCTTCCATGTCCCTGCCCCCCCCCCCCCTCCCCTCCCCCCTGCTGACCAGGGGCTCCCTCCCGGACCGGGAGGTGAGCTACAGTCCCCTTCCTTTCCGCCTTCCCGTGCTAGCTATTTCTGCTAGTGTGGTGGCCCTCCTGCCTCGGCTGGTCGAGCCCCTTCCTGATGCTGCTGACTGCCCGTTCTCCATGTCTAAACCCTCACCTGCCTTCCGCAGTCTCCCCTCCTAACACCCCGTCTTCCCTTTATTATTGGAATGAGGCAGCACAGTGCCGTGCAAACATGCTCACGGTCCAATGAGTTTTTTGCTCTTTCAGTCTTTCCCTGCACAACTCTCATCATTGGTGTGCCTGTCCCTTCTCCCAGCCGTTGGTTCTCACAAATTCATTTGCTTCCTCTGGGGAGTTGAAGTAATGCTCTTTCGTTTGATATGTGACCGAGAGCTGACCAGGAACAGCATACCGAAACGTACCCCGTTCTTGGACAGGGTCGATTGCGCCTGATTAAACACGCTTTGCTAGTTCTGCCCCAATGTCCTGGTAAATTCTTATTCTATGTCCTTCCCAGGTGCTTGCTTTTGTTTTTTTTTTTGTTTTTTACATATTTTATTGAAGCATTTGTAATTTTCACAATTTAGCATATTCACATTTCTAAAACAACTGCGCGGGTCGACGCACAAAATGCCCCCTAAAATAACAACACACAATACACCACGTACCCCACTTCACCCACCCTACCCACAATTACCCGTATACTAAATTCCTTGTCCTTATTTAACATTACCATGCCTCGTGTTTTCCTTTCCCCCCCCCCCCCCTCCCCCGCCACCCTCCCGCTTTTTCCCTTTTCCCCCCTTACTGCTGACGTTCCGTTTTTGTTTTAAAAAATCGATGAACGGCTGCCAACTCCGGGCGAATCCCTGTATTGATCCTCTCAGAGGGAACTTGATTTTCTCCAGACTGAGAAACTCTACCATGTCGCTGACCCACACTCCTGACTTTGGGGCCTCAGAGTCCCTCCATCCCAGCAAGATCCGTCTCCGGGCCACCAGGGAGGCGGCCAGGCTATCGGCCTCCCCCCCCCCCCCCCCCCCCCCTTTGCCCCCGGATCTTCTGACACCCCAAATATTGCTAACTCTGGACTCGGAGTTACCCTACCTTCCAGAACATCCGACATAACATCTGCAAATCCCTGCCAGAATTCCCTCAGCTTCAGACATGCCCAAAACATATGAACATGGTTGGCCGGGCTACCCCCACACCGTCCACATCTGTCTTCCACCTCCTCGAAGAACCTACTCATCCGGACTACCATTATGTGGGCCCTGTGGACTACCTTGAACTGAATCAAGCTGAATCTAGCACAGGACGAGGATGCATTTATGCTTTTCAAGGCTTTTTCCCACAGTTCAATTTCCAGCTCCTCTCCTAGCTCCTCTTTCCACTTCCTCTTCATCTCTCTGATAGGGGCCCCTTCCCACTCTAACAATTCTCTGTATATGTCCGAAACCTTCCCACCTCCAGCCCCTGTTTTTGACAGCACTTTATCCTGTAGTCCCCTCAGGGGGAGGCGAGGAAAGCTTGGGACCTGTCTCCGTACAAAGTCCCGCACTTGAAGATACCGAAACCCGTTCCCTCCTGGCAAGTCAAACTCCTCCTCTAATGTCTCCAAGGTCGGAAAGGCCTTCTGGATGAATAGATCCCCAAACCTCTCAATCCCTGACCGTTGGCATACCTTAAAGCCCCCATCCAACCCCCCCCCCCCCCCCCCCCCAAGGACAAAGTGGTGATTGTCACAGATCGGTGACCACACTGACGCACCCTCCAGTCTCATATGCTGTCTCCATTGCCACCACATCCTGAGGGCTGCCACCACACAGGACCTGTGGAGTACCGAGCCGGCAAGGGGTGCCGTCAGGAAAGCCTCCAGACTGGTACCTTTGCAGGATGCTGCCTCCATCCACTACCAGACCGACCCCTCCCCCACTACCCACTTCCTGACCATCAATATATTGGCAACCCAGGAATTGTTAATAAAGCTCGGGAGAGCCAATCCCCGTTCCCTGCGGGCCCGTTCCAGGAGTGCCCTCTTTACTCTGGGGCTTTTACCCGCCCATATAAACCTCAATATCACCACATTCATACTTTTGAAAAAATCCTTTAGGACAAAAATCGGGAGACACTGAACAAAGAAAAGCAGTCTCGGAAGGACCGTCATCTTCACCGTCTGAACCCTCCCCGCCAGCGTCAGTGGGAGCATGTCCCATCTACAAAAATCCCTTCTCATTTGATCCACTGCTTTGCCCAAATTTAACTTGTTAAGCTGCCCCCAATCCTTGGCCACTTGAATCCCCAGATACCTAAAACTCTTCCCAACCACTTTAAAAGGTAGTTCCTTCAGCCTCCTTCCTGCCCCCGTGCCTGAATCACGAACATCTCGCTTTTTCCTATGCAACCTGAAAATCGCCCAAATTTACCTAATACCTCCATGATTTTGGTCATCCCCCCCACACCGGGACCGTGATATAAAGCAGCAAATTGTCCGCATAGAGAGAGACCCAGTGCTCCACGCAACCCCCCCTCCCCCCTCTCACGATTCTCTTCCAGGTTTTCGCTGCTCTCAGAGCCATTGCTAAGGGTTCTATGGGCATGGCAAACAGTAATGGGGAGAGCGGGCATCGTTGCCTTGTCCACCGACAAAGACCGAACACGGTTAGTTCTTACATTTGCCACCGGGGCCTGATACAGTAGTTGGATCCACTCCACAAATCCCTGCCCAAATGCAAATCTCCCTAAAATATCCCATAGATACTTCCACTCCACTTGGTCGAAAGCCTTCTCCGCGTCCATGGCAACTACCACATCAGCCTCTTGCCCCTCCGCTGGCATCACAATTACATTAAGAAGTCGTCTAATGTTGGATGTCAAGTGCCTGCCCTTTACAAATCCTGTCTGAATCTCCCCAATTATCTTCGGGACACAATCCTCTATTCGAGTGGCCAGGATCTTTGCCAATAATTTGGCATCTACATTCAAGAGGGAGATTGGCCTGTACGATCCACAGCTCAGCGGATCCTTGTCACGCCTCAGGATGAGAGAAATTGATGCCTGTGATAACGTTGGGGGGAGTACTCCCAGCTCCTTGGACTCGTTGAAAGCCTTAACTAGGAGCGGGCCCAGTAACCCAGAGAACTTATTGTAAAAGTCCACTGGAAACCCACAAGATCCCGGGGCTTTACTCGATTGCATCGCCCCAAGTCCATCTATCACCTCCACAAGCCCAATCAGGCCCCCCAGGGCCTCCACCAGCTCCTCTTTACCTTTGGCAACTTTAGCCTCCCCAGGAATTAATTCATGCCCTCCTCCCCATCCGGGGGTTCCGACTCGTAGAGCTGGCGATAAAATTCCTGGAACACTTCATTCACTGCCCCCGGGTCCATCACCGTCTTCCCCCTCAAATCCGTTATTTTCACTATTTCTGTCGCTGCCTCCTGTTTCCTCAGCTGATGCGCCAGCATCCTGCTAGCTTTCTCCCCATGTTCATATATTGCCCATTTTACCCTCCTCAGTTGATCTCCGCCTTCACTGTGGAAAGGAGCCCAAACTTCATTTGAGGTCTCTGACGCTCCTTCAGGAGCTCCTCATTTGGAGACTCCGAGTATCTCCTGTCCACCTGTCGGATTTCTCCTACCAACCTGTCCAGCTCCAACCGTTCAGTTTTATCCCTGTGCGCTCGAATCGAAATACATTCCACTCTAATGCGCTTCACCAGTCCAGTTATTTGAGTTTCAGCAGCAGTCCAGCGATTGGAATTTCAGCAGTCCAGCTTTCTGAGTTTCTGCAGCAGTCCAGCGATCTGAGTTCAGCAACAGTCCAGCTTTCTGAGTTTCAGCAGTCCAACTGTCTGAGCTTCAGTAGTCCATCTATCCAAGTTCAGGTAGTCCAGCATTCTGAGTTTCAGCAGTCTAGCTATCTGTGTTTCAGCAGTCGAACTGTCTGAGCTTCAGTAGTCCATCTATCCAAGTTCAGGCAGTCCAGCTATCTGAGTTTCAGCAGTCCGACTATCTGAGTTTCAGCAGTCCGACTATCTGACTTTCAGCAGTCCAGCTTTCTGAGTTTCACCAGTCCAGCTATCTGCGTTTCAGCAGTCCAGCTTTCTGAGATTCAGCAGCAGTCCAGCTAACTGAGCTTCAGCAGTCCAGCATTCTGAGTTCAGCAGCAGTCCAGCGATCTGAGATTCAGCAGTCCAACTGTCTGAGCTTCAGTAGTCCATCTATCCAAGTTCAGGCAGTCCAGCTTTCTGACTTTCAGCAATCGAGCTATCTGAGTTTCAGCAGTCCAGCTATCTGAGTTTCAGCAGCTGAGCAACTTAGTTTCAGTAGCAGTCCAGCTATTGGAGTTTCACCAGCCCAGCTATCTGAGTTTCAGCAGTCCAGTTATTTGAGTTTCACCAGCCCAGCTATCTGAGTTTCACCAGCCCAGCTATCTGAGTTTCAGCAGCCCAGCTATCTGAGTTTCAGCAGTCCGCAGTCCAGTTATTTGAGTTTCCGCTGCAGTCCAGCTGTCTGCGATTCAGCAGCAGTCGAACTGTCTGAGCTTCAGCAGTCCATCTATCTGAGTTCCAGCAGTCCAGCTATCTGAGTTTCAGCAGTCCAGCTATCTGCGTTTCAGCAGTCGAACTGTCTGAGTTTCAGCAGTCCAGCTTTCTGCGTTTCAGCAGTCCAGCTTTCTGAGATTCAGCAGCAGTCCTACTATCTGAGTTTCAGCAGTCCAGCTATCTGAGATTCAGCAGCAGTCCAGCTAACTGAGCTTCAGCAGTCCAGCATTCTGAGTTCAGCAGCAGTCCAGTATTCTGAGTTCAGCAGCAGTCCAGCTATCTGAGATTCAGCAGTCCATCTATCTGAGATTCAGCAGTCCAGGTATCAGAGTTTGAGGAGCTGTCCAGCTATCTGAGGATCAGCAGTCCAGCTATCTGAGTTTCAGCAGTACAACTATATGAGTTTCAGCAGTCCAGAGCTCTGAGTTCAGCAGCAGTCCAGCTATAATGAGTTTCAGCAGTCCAGCTATCTGAGATTCAGCAGTCCAACTGTCTGAGCTTCAGTAGTCCATCTATCCAAGTTCAGGCAGTCCAGCTTTCTGACTTTCAGCAATCGAGCTATCTGAGTTTCAGCAGTCCAGTTATTTGAGTTTCACCAGCCCAGCTATCTGCGTTTCAGCAGTCCGCAGTCCAGTTATTTGAGTTTCCGCTGCAGTCCAGCTGTCTGCGATTCAGCAGCAGTCGAACTGTCTGAGCTTCAGTAGTCTATCTATCCAAGTTCAGACTTCCGGCTATCTGAGTTTCCGCAGTCCAGCTATCTGCGTTTCAGCAGCCCAGCTATCTGAGTTTCAGCAGTCCAGCTTTCTGAGTTTCAGCAGTTCAGCTATCTGAGATTCAGCAGCTGAGCAACTTAGTTTCAGTAGAAGTCCAGCTATTTGAGTTTCACCAGTCCAGCTATCTGAGTTTCAGCAGTCCGCACGTCCCGTTATTTGAGTTTCCGCTGCAGTCCAGCTGTCTGCGATTCAGCAGCAGTCGAACTATCTGAGCTTCAGTAGTCCATCTATCCAAGTTCAGGCTTCTGGCAATCTGAGTTCCAGCAGTCCAGCTATCTGAGATTCAGCAGTCCAGCTATCTGAGATTCAGCAGTCCAGCTATCTGAGATTCAGCAGCCCAGCTATCTGAGATTCAGCAGCCCAGCTATCTGAGTTCCAGCAGTCCAGCTATCTGAGTTTCAGTAGCAGTCCATCTATCTGAGTTTCAGCAGCCCAGCTATCTGAGTTTCACCAGCCCAGCTATCTGAGTTTCAGCAGTCCGCAGTCCAGTTATTTGAGTTTCCGCTGCAGTCCAGCTGTCTGTGATTCAGCAGCAGTCCAGCTATCTGAGTTTCAGCAGTCCAGCTATCTGAGTTTCAGCAGTCCAGCTATCTGAGTTTCAGCAGTCCAGCTATCTGAGTTCCAGCAGTCCAGCTATCTGAGTTTCAGCAGTCCAGCTATCTGAGTTCCAGCAGTCCAGCTATCTGAGTTTCAGCAGTCCAGCTATCTGAGTTCCAGCAGTCCAGCTATCTAAGTTTCAGCAGTCCAACTATCTGAGATGCAGCAGTCTAGCTATCTGAGTTTCAGCAGTCCAGCTATTTGAGTTTCAGCAGTCCAGCTATCTGCGTTTCAGCAGTCCAGCTATCTGCGTTTCAGCAGTCGAACTGTCTGAGTTTCAGTAGTCCATCTATCCAAGTTCAGGCAGTCCAGCTATCTGACTTTCAGCAGTCCAGCTTTCTGAGTTTCAGCAGTCCAGCTTTCTGAGTTTCAGCAGTCCAGCTTTCTGAGTTTCAGCAGTCCAGCTATCTGAGATTCAGCAGTCCAGCTTTCTGAGATTCAGCAGCAGTCCTACTATCTGAGTTTCAGCAGTCCAGCTATCTGAGATTCAGCAGCAGTCCTACTATCTGAGTTTCAGCAGTCCAGCTATCTGAGATTCAGCAGCAGTCCAGCTAACTGAGCTTCAGCATTCTGAGTTCAGCAGCAGTCCTGCATTCTGAGTTCAGCAGCAGTCCAGCTATCTGAGATTCAGCAGTCCAGGTATCAGAGTTTGAGGAGCTGTCCAGCTATCTGAGGAGCAGCAGTCCAGCTATCTGAGGAGCAGCAGTCCAGCTATCTGAGTTTCAGCAGCAGTCCAGCTATCTGTGTTTCAGCAGCCCAGCTATCTGAATTTCAGCAGTCCAACTGTCTGAGCTTCAGTAGTCCATCTATCCAAGTTCAGGCAGTCCAGCATTCTGAGTTTCAGCAATCGAGCTATCTGAGTTTCAGCAGTCCAGCTATCTGAGTTTCAGCAGCGGTCCAGCGATCTGAGTTTCAGCAGTCCAGCTATCTGAGTTTCAGCAGCAGTCCAGCGATCTAAGTTCAGCAACAGTCCGGCTTTCTGAGTTTCAGCAGTCCAGCTATCTGAGTTTCAGCAGTCCAGCTATCTGAATTTCAGCAGTCCAATTGTCTGAGCTTCAGTAGTCCATCCATCCAAGTTCAGGCAGTCCAGCTTTCTGACTTTCAGCAATCGAGCTATCTGAGTTTCAGCAGTCCAGCTATCTGAGTTTCAGCAGTCCAGCTATCTGAGTTTCAGCAGCTGAGCAACTTAGTTTCAGTAACAGTCCAACTATTGGAGTTTCACCAGCCCAGCTATCTGAGTTTCAGCAGCCCAGCTATCTGAGTTTCAGCAGCCCAGCTATCTGAGTTACAGCAGTCCAGCTATTGGAGTTTCACCAGCCCAGCTATCTGAGTTTCAGCAGCTGAGCAACTTAGTTTCAGTAGCAGTCCAACTATTGGAGTTTCACCAGCCCAGCTATCTGAGTTTCAGCAGCCCAGCTATCTGAGTTTCAGCAGCCCAGCTATCTGAGTTACAGCAGTCCAGCTATTGGAGTTTCACCAGCCCAGCTATCTGAGTTTCAGCAGTCCAGCTTTCTGAGTTTCAGCAGTCCAGCTATCTGAGATTCAGCAGTCCATCTATCCAAGTTCAGGTAGTCCAGCATTCTGAGTTTCAGCAGTCTAGCTATCTGAGTTTCAGCAATCCGACTATCTGAGTTTCAGCAGCTGAGCAACTTAGTTTCAGTAGAAGTCCAGCTATTTGAGTTTCACCAGTCCAGCTATCTGAGTTTCAGCAGTCCGCACGTCCAGTTATTTGAGTTTCCGCTGCAGTCCAGCTGTCTGCGATTCAGCAGCAGTCGAACTATCTGAGCTTCAGCAGTCCATCTATCCAAGTTCAGGCTTCTGGCAATCTGAGTGTCAGCAGTCCAGCTATCTGAGATTCAGCAGTCCAGCTATCTGAGTTTCAGCAGCTGAGCAACTTAGTTTCAGTAGCATTCCAGCTATCTGAGTTTCAGCAGTCCAGCTATCTGCGTTTCAGCAGTCTAGCTTTCTGAGTTTCAGCAGTTCAGCTATCTGAGATTCAGCAGTCCGCAGTCCAGTTATTTGAGTTTCCGCTGCAGTCCAGCTGTCTGCGATTCAGCAGCAGTCGAACTATCTGAGCTTCAGTAGTCCATCTATCCAAGTTCAGGCTTCCGGCTATCTGAGTTTCAGCAGCCCAGCTATCTGAGATTCAGCAATCTAGCTATCTGAGATTCAGCGGCTGAGCAACTTAGTTTCAGTAGCAGTCCAGCTATCTGAGTTTCAGCAGTCCAGCTATCTGAGATTCAGCAGTCCAGCTATCTGAGTTTCAGCAGCAGTCCAGCTATCTGAGTTTCAGCAGCAGTCCAGCTATCTGAGTTTCAGCAGTCCAGCTCTGAGTTTCAGCAGTACAGCTTTCTGAGTCCAGCAGGTGTCCAGATATCTGAATTTCAGCAGTCCAGCTTTCTGAGTTTCAACAGTCCAGCTATCTGAGTTTCAGCAGTCCAGCTATCTGAGTTTCAGCAGCAGTCCAGCTATTTGAGATTCAGCAGCCCAGCTATCTGAGTTTCAGCAGTCCAGCTCTGAGTTTCAGCAGTACAGCTTTCTGAGTCCAGCAGGTGTCCAGATATCTGAATTTCAGCAGTCCAGCTTTCTGAGTTTCAACAGTCCAGCTATCTGAGTTTCAGCAGTCCAGCTATCTGAGTTTCAGCAGCAGTCCAGCTATTTGAGATTCAGCAGCCCAGCTATCTGAGTTTCAGCAGTCCAGCTCTGAGTTTCAGCAGTACAGCTTTCTGAGTCCAGCAGGTGTCCAGATATCTGAATTTCAGCAGTCCAGCTTTCTGAGTTTCAACAGTCCAGCTATCTGAGTTTCAGCAGTCCAGCTATCTGAGTTTCAGCAGCAGTCCAGCTATCTGAGTTTCAGCAGTCCAGCTATCTGAGTTTCAGGAGCCGTCCAGCTATTTGAGATTCAGCAGTCCAGCTTTCTGAGTTTCAACAGTCCAGCGATCTGAGTTCAGCAACAGTCCAGCTTTCTGAGTTTCAGCAGTCCAGCATTCTGAGTTTCAGCAGTCCAGCATTCTGAGTTTCAGCAGTCCTGCTATCTGAGTTTCAGCAGTCCAGCATTCTGAGTTTCAGCAGTCCTGCTATCTGAGTTTCAGGAGCCGTCCAGCTATCGGGGTTTCAGCAGTCCGACTGTCTGAGTTTCAGCAGCCCAGCTATCTGAGTTTCAGCAGTCCATCTGTCTGAGCTTCTGAAGTCCAGTTATTTGAGATTCAGCAGCAGTCCAACTGTCTGAGCTTCAGTAGTCCATCCATCCAACTTCAGGCAGTCCAGCATTCTGAGTTTCAGCAGTCTAGCTATCTGAGTTTCAGCAGCTGAGCAACTTAGTTTCAGTAGCAGTCCAACTGTTGGAGTTTCACCAGCCCAGCTATCTGAGTTTCACCAGCCCAGCTATCTGAGTTTCAGCAGTCCGCAGTCCAGTTATTTGAGATTCCGCAGCAGTCCAGCTGTCTGCGATTCAGCAGCAGTCGAACTGTCTGAGCTTCAGTAGTCCATCTATCCAAGTTCAGGCTTCCGGCTATCTGAGTTTCAGCAGTCCAGCTATCTGAGATTCAGCAGTCCAGCTATCTGAGATTCAGCAGTCCAGCTATCTGAGTTTCAGCAGTCCAGCTATCTGAGTTTCAGCAGTCCAGCTATCTGAGTTTCAGCAGTCCAACTGTCTGAGCTTCAGTAGTCCATCTATCCAAGTTCAGGCAGTCCTGCATTTTGAGTTTCAGCAGTCCAGCGATCTGAGTTCAGCAGCAGTTCAGCATTTTGAGTTTCAGCAGTCCACCTATCTGAGCTTCAGCAGTCCAGCTCTCTGAGGATCAGCAGTTCAGCTACCTGAGTTTCAGCACTCCAGATCTGAGTTCAGCAGCAGTCCAGCTATCTGATTTTCAGCAGCCCAGCTATCTGAGGATCAGCAGTCCAGCTTTCTGAGTTTCAGCAGTCCAGCTATCTGAGTTTCAGGAGCCGTCCAGCTATCTGAGCTTCAGCAGTCCATATATCTGAGTTTCAGCAGTCCAGCTTTCTGAGTATCAGCAGTCCAGCTATCTGAGATTCAGCAGTCCAGCTATCTGAGTTTCAGCAGCAGTCCAGCTATCTGAATTTCAGCAGTCCAACAATCTTAATTTCAGTAGTCCATCTATCTCAGCTTCAGCAGTCCAGCTTTCTGAGTTTCTGCAGCAGTCCAGCGATCTGAGATTCAGAAGTCCAGCGATCGGGGTTTCAGCAGTCCAGGTATCTGAGATTCAGCAGCAATCCAGCGATCTGAGTTTCAGCAGGAGTCCATGTATCAGAGTTGCAGCAGTCCAGCTATCTGAGTTTCAGCAGACCACCTATCTGAGTTCCAGCAGTCCAGCTTTCTGAGTTTCAGCAGCAGTCCAGCTATCTGAGTTTCAGCAGACCAGCTATCTGAGTTTCAACAGTCCAGCTATCTGAGTTTCAGCAGTCCAGCTATCTTAGTTTCAGCAGTCCACCTATCTGAGTTCAGCAGCAGTCCAGCATTTTGAGTTTCAGCAGTCCACCTATCTGAGTTTCAGCAGTCCAGCTATCTGAGTTTCAGCAGTCCAGCTAGCTGAGTTTCAGCACTCCAGATCTGAGTTCAGCAGCAGTCCAGCAATCTGAGTTTCAGCAGCCCAGCAATCTGAGTTTCAGCAGCAGTCCAGCTATCTGAGATTCAGCAGTCCAGCTATCTGAGATTCAGCAGTCCAGCTATCTGAGTTTCAGCAGTCCAGCTATCTGAGTTTCAGCAGCAGTCCAACAATCTTAATTTCAGTAGTCCATCTATCTCAGCTTCAGCAGTCCAGCTTTCTGAGTTTCTGCAGCAGTCCAGCTATCTGAGTTTCAGGAGCCTTCCAGCTATCTGAGCTTCAGCAGTCCATATATCTGAGTTTCAGCAGTCCAGCAATCTGAGTTTCAGCAGCCCAGCGATCTGAGTTCAGCAGCAGTCCAGCTTTCTGAGTATCAGCAGTCCAGCTATCTGAGATTCAGCAGTCCAGCTATCTGAGATTCAGCAGTCCAGCTATCTCAGCTTCAGCAGTCCAGCTTTCTGAGTTTCTGCAGCAGTCCAGCGATCTGAGATTCAGAAGTCCAGCGATCGGGGTTTCAGCAGTCCAGGTATCTGAGACTCAGCAGCAATCCAGCGATCTGAGTTCCAGCAGTCCAGCTATCTAGCTATCTGAGTTTCCGCAGTCCAGCTATCTGAGTTTCAGCAGCAGTCCATGTATCAGAGTTTCAGCAGTCCAGCTATCTGAGTTTCAGCAGTCCAGCTATCTGAGTTTCAGCAGTTCAGCTATCTGAGTTTCAGCAGTCCAGCTATCGGAGTTTCAACAGTTCAGCTATCTGAGTTTCAGCAGTCCATCTGTTGAGCTTCAGCAGTCCAGTTATTTGAGATTCAGCAGCAGTCCAACTGTCTGAGCTTCAGTAGCCCATCTATCCAAGTTCAGGCAGTCCAGCTTTCTGAGTTTCAGCAGTCCAGCTATCTGAGTTTTAGCAGCAGTCCAGCTATCTGAACTTCAGCAGTCCAGCTTTCTGAGTTTCAGCAGTCCAGCTATCTGAACTTCAGCAGTCCAGCTATCTGAGCTTCAGCAATCCAGCTTTCTGAGTTTCAGCAGTCCAGCTTTCTGAGCTTCAGCAGTCCAGCTATCTGAGTTTCAGCAGCAGTCCAGCTATCTGAGTTTCAGCAGTCCAGCTATCTGAGTTTCAGCAGCAGTCCAGCTTTCTGAGTTTCAGCAGCAATCCAGCTAACTGAGCTTCAGCAGCAATCCAGCTAACTGAGCTTCAGCAGCAATCCAGCTAACTGAGCTTCAGCAGTCCAGCTAACTGAGCTTCAGCAGTCCAGCTTTCTGAGGTTCAGCAGTCCAGCTATCTGAGCTTCAGCAGTCCAGCTATCTGAGATTCAGCAGCAATCCAGCTATCGGAGTTTCAGCAGCAGTCCAGCTTTCTGAGTTTTAGCAGTCCAGCTATCGGAGTTTCAGCAGCATTCCAGCTTTCTGAGTTTCAGCAGTCCAGCTAACTGAGCTTCAGCAGGTTGCCAGCGTTGCTGAAACCGAAGCCCAGTGGCTGCCGAGAGAGATGCAGTAACCCTCCAAGTGATACAGTAATAGTTATCCCTAGTGAGGATCGACCGAGAATGATACAGTTACCTGTCATCGAGTGATATTGTTACCTTTCTAAGTAGTTACAGCTACTCCCTAGATATGGAGTTGTGGCTTTGCTAATCTTGCACGCCACAGTGGACCCCAAGTGATGTAGTTCCTCAGTGAAACTTATTCCTGAGTGAAAGACACCCTTGATCGATAGATTTAACCCCCAAATGATATTTTCACCCTGGAGTGATTGTTACCCTCCCTGTTTTATTTTTTATGGATTGTGGGCATTGCTGGCTTGGACAGCATTTATTGCCCACTCCTTATTGCTGAGTTGCCTTCTTGAACTGCTGCAGTCCCTGATGTGTAGTTACATCCACTGTGCTGTTAGGCAGGGAGGTCCAGGATTTTTTCGAGCCCGTAATACTGAAGGAACGGCAATGTTTTTTCAAGTCAGGGTGGTGAGTGACTTGGAGGGGAACCTCCAGGTGGTGCTGTTCCCAGTTATCTGCTGCCTTTATCCTTCTAGATGGTAGTTAGTGTTTGTGGGTTTAGAAGGTGCTGACTAAGGAACTTTGGTGAGTTACTGCAGTGCATCGTGTAGATGGTACACGTGGCTGCCACTGTTCAATGGTGGTGGAGGGTTTGAATGTTTGTGGGAAGGGTGCCAATCCAGCGGGGCTGCTTTGTCCTGGATGGTGTCGAGCTTCTTGAGTGTTGTTGGAGCTGCACTCATCTATTCTCCAGCACTTGTATGCAATGGATTGAACATAGTTGCGATTGACGTGATTCAAGTATCATAGACATAGAGTTCCTACAGTGCAGAAGGAGACCATTGAGTCGATACCGACCCTCTGAAAGAGAACCCAACCTAGGTCCACACCCCTTCTCTATCCCTGGAACCCCATCGTCCCACTTAACCTTTTGGACATGAAGGGATAATTTTATCATGGCCAATCAAACCTGAACATTTTTGGACTGTGAGAAGAAACTGGAGCATCTGGAGTAAACCCATGCAAACATGAGGAGAAAGTGCAAACTCCACATAGACAGTCACCAAGTGTGGTAATATAATCAGCGCCTAGTTATTAAGGCCGATTAAATTGGATATCCTAAATTAAAGAATTGGGCATATTAAAATCAAACAGTCAAACCTTGGACAGGCCAGACTTGACTACGGTCAAATATACAAAGACACAGAAACATGTCTGGGCCTGTCCCATCAATCACCCATCAAAGAGCATTGCACCCTACTGATACCGAGCAGGAGACCATCGCACCTCATTGAAATGCACCGGCCTAGTGTTAGAGGCCCAGATTGGACCAGTCACCTGTCACCTAGAGTTCCTGCCATTGCCTTATGCAGCAACAGGTTATATGTAAGCAAGACCATGGTGATGGACGCCTGAGGGCCGACCCCGGTGTCCTCTCAGGCAGAGATCAAGAAGCCCACTGGCTATTGGGACCGCCCTCCTGAGACCTCATTGACCGGAATTGGGGAAGGCTAATTAGAACATAGAACATAGAACAGTACAGCACAGAACAGGCCCTTCGGCCCTCAATGTTGTGCCGAGCCATGATCACCCTACTCAAACCCACATATCCACCCTATACCCGTAACACAACAACCCCCCCCTTAACCTTACTTTTTTATTAGAACACTACGGGCAATTTAGCATGGCCAATCCACCTAACCCGCACATCTTTGGACTGTGGGAGGAAACCGGAGAACCCGGAGGAAACCCACGCACACAGGGGGAGGACGTGCAGACTCCACACAGACAGTGACCCAGCCGGGAATCGAACATGGGACCCTGGAGCTGTGAAGCATTTATGCTAACCACCATGCTGCCCGTATATTTATTTATAAGTATAAATAATATTTATAACAATATTAGGCAGGAACTGAAGAACCTAGATTGGGGGCAGATGTTTGAGGGTAAGTCAACATCTAACATGTGGGAGGCTTTCAAATGTCAGTTGAAAGGAATTCAGGACCGGCATGCTCCTGTGCGGAAGAAGGATAAATACTGCAAATTTCGGGAACCTTGGCTAACGATAGATATTATAGGTCTCATCAAAAAGAAAAAGGAGGCATTTGTCAGGGCTAAAAGGCTGGGAACAGACGAAGCCTGTGTGGAATATAAGGAAAGTAGTAAGGAACTTAAGCAAGGAGTCAGGAGGGCTAAAAGGGGTCACGAAAAGTCATTGGCAAATAGTGTTAAGGAAAATCTCAAGGCTTTTTACTCGTACATAAAAAGCAAGAGGACTGAAGGGGAGGGAATCTATGTGTGGAGCCAGAGGAAATGGGCGAGCTACTAAATGAATACTTTGCATCAGTATTCACCAAAGAGAGCTGCATGCTGGTGCACCAGCTGCAGAAGCAGGCTGCGTCCAAGGAAATATTGAAGATCCGGACTGGGGCTGGGGATGAGGTGTCAGAGCCAGGGAAGATAAATGAGGCATTTAGAGATTATTACCAATTACTTTATGAGGCAGACCCAGGAGGAGAGGAGGGGGACATGGGGTGGTTTCTGAACGAGCTGGAATTTCCCCAGGTGGAGGAAGAAAAGAGGCAGGCATTGGAGGAGCCCCTGGGTCTGAGGGAGGTGCTGGATAGTATCATAGAATTACATAGAATTTACAGTGCAGAAGGAGGCCATTCGGCCCATCGAGTCTGCACTGGCTCTTGGAAAGAGCACCCTATCCCCTATCCAAGGTCAACACCTCCACCCTATCCCCATTACCCAGTAACCCCACCCAACACTAAGGGCAATTTTGGACACTAAGGGCACTTTATCATGGCCAATCCACCTAACCCGCACATCTTTGGACTGTGGGAGGAAACCGGAGCACCCGGAGGAAACCCACGCACACACGGGGAGGATGTGCAGACTCCGCACAGACAGTGACCCAAGCCGGAATCGAACCTGGGACCCTGGAGCTGTGAAGCAATTGTGCTATCCACAAGGCTACCGTGCTGCCCTTAAGAAGAAATTAATCTACACTCCATTATTCTACCCTAATCCATGTACCTATCCAATAGCCGCTTGAAGGTCCCTAACGTTTCTGACTCAACTACTTCCACAGGCAGTGCATTCCATGCCCCCACTATCTGGGTGAAGAACCTACCTCTGACATCCCCCCTATATCTTCCACCATTTATCTTAAATTTATGTCCCCTTGTGATGGTGTGTTCCACCCGGGGAAAAAGTCTCTGACTGTCTATCTATTCCCCTAATCATCTTATAAACCTCTATCAAGTCGCCCCTCATCCTCCTCCGTTCTAATGAGAAAAGGCCTAGCACCCTCAACCTTTCCTCATAAGACCTACTCTCCATTCCAGGCAACATCCTGGTAAATCTCCTTTGCACCTTTTCCAAAGCTTCCACATCCTTCCTAAAACTGGGCTCCAGGCTGAATATTTGCCATCCACCACCACTCTCTGTCTTCTATCGGTTAGCCAGTTCGTTATCCAACTGGCCACATTTCTCACTATCCCATGCCTCCTTAATTTCTGCATAAGCCTACCATGGGGAACCTTATCAAGTGCCTTACTAAAATCCATGTACACCACATCCACTGCTTTACCTTCATCCACATGCTTGGTCACCTCCTCAAAGAAGTCAATAAGACTTGTAAGGCAAGACCTACCCCTCACAAATCCGTGCTGACTATCCCTAATCAAGCAATGTCTTTCCAGATGCTCAGAAATGCTATCCCTCAGTACCCTTTCCATTACTTTGCCTACCACCGAAGTAAGACTAACTGGCCTGTAATTCCCAGGGTTATCCCGATTCCCTTTTTTGAACAGGGGCACGACATTCGCCACTCTCCAATCCTCTGGTACCACCCCTGTTGACAGCGAGGATGAAAAGATCATTGCCAACGGCTCTGCAATTTCATTTCTTGCCTCCCATAGAATCCTTGGATATATCCCGTCAGGCCCGGGGGACTTGTCTATCCTCAATTTTTTTCAAAATGCCCAACACATCTACCTTCCTAACAAGTATCTCCTCGAGCTTACCAGTCTGTTTCACACTGTCCTCTCCAACAATATGGCTCCTCTCGTTTGTAAATACTGAAGAAAAATACTTGTTCAAGACCTCTCCTATCTCTTCAGACTCAATACACAACCTCCCGCTACTGTCCTTAATCGGACCTACCCTCGCTCTAGTCATTCTCATATTTCTCACATATGTGTAAAAGGCCTTAGGGTTTTCCTTGATCCTACCCGCCAAAGATTTTTCATGCCCTCTCTTAGCTCTCCTAATCCCTTTCTTCAGTTCCCTCCTGGCTATCTTGTATCCCTCCAGCGCCCTGTCTGAACCTTGTTTCCTCAGCCTTACATAAGTCTCCTCCTTCCTCTTAACAAGACATTCAACCTCTCTTGTCAACTATGGTTCCCTCACTCAACCATCTCTTCCCTGCCTGACAGGGACATACATATCAAAAACACGCAGTACCTATTCCTTGAACAAGTTCCAGATTTCACTTGTGTCCTTCCCTGACAGCCTATGTTCCCAACTTATGCACTTCAGTTCTTGTCTGACAGCATTGTATTTACCCTTCCCCCAATTGTAAACCTTGCCCTGTTGCACACACCTATCCCTCTCCATTACTAAAGTGAAAGTCACAGAATTATGGTCACTACCTCCAAAATGCTCCCCCACTAACAAATCTATCACCTGCCCTGGTTCATTACCAAGTACCAAATCCAATATGGCCTCCCCTCTGGTCGGACAATCTACATACTGTGTTAGAAAAGCTTCCTGGACACACTGCACAAACACTACCCCCATCCAAACTATTTGATCTAAAGAGTTTCCACTCAATGTTTGGGAAGTTGAAGTCACCCATGACTACTACCCTGTGACTTCTGCACCTTTCCAAAATCTGTTTCCCAATCTGTTCCTCCACATCTCTGCTGCTATTGGGGGACCTATAGAAAACTCTCAACAAGGTGACTGCTCCTTTCCTATTTCTGACTTCAACCCATATTACCTCAGTAGGCAGATCCCCCTCGAACTGCCTTTCTGCAGCTGTTATACTATCTCTAATTAACAATGCCACCCCCCCCCCCCCACCTCTTTTACCATCCTCCCTAATCTTGTTGAAACATCTATAGCCAGGGACCTCCAACAACCATTTCTGCATTTCTTCTATCCAAGTCTCCGTGATGGCCACCACATCGTAGTCCCAAGTACCGATCCATGCCTTAAGTTCACCCACCTTATTCCTGATGCTTCTTGCATTGAAGTATACACACTTCAACCCATCTCCTTGCCTGCAAGTATTCTCGTTTGTCAGTGTTACCTTCTCCACTGCATCACTACGTGCTTTGGCGTCCTGAATATCGGCTTCCTTAGTTGCTGGACTACAAATCCGGTTCCCATTCCCCTGCCAAATTAGTTTAAACCCTCCCGAAGACTACTAGAAAAAAAAAACCTCCCCCCACCCTCCAGGATATTGGTGCCCCTCCGGTTCAGATGCAACCCATCCTGCTTGTACAGGTCCCACCTTCCCCAGAATGCGCTATAATTTTCCAAATACCTGAAGCCCTCCCTCCTACACCATTCCTGCAGCCACGTGTTCAACTCCTCTCTCTCCCTATTCCTAGCCTCGCTATCGTGGCACAGGCAACAAACCAGAGATGACAACTCTGTCTGTCCTGGCCTTTAACTTCCAGCCTAACTCCCTAAACTTGTTTATTACCTCCACACCCCTTGCCCTACCTATGTCGTTGGTACCAATGTGCACCACGACTTCTGGCTGCTCACCCTCCCCCTTCAGGATCCTGAAGACACGATCCGAGACATCCCTGGCCCTGGCACCCGGGAGGCAACATACCTTTCGGGAGTCTCGCTCGCGACCACAGAATCTTCTATCTATTCCCCTAACCATTGAATCTCCTATTACTATTGCTTTTCTATGCTCCCCCCTTCCCTTCTGTGCCCCAGAGCCAGACTCAGTGCCAGAGGTGGGATACACTGCACTTAACGTTGGCAGGGAGGGTCCAAGTGGTGAAAATGCATATTCTGCCGAATATCTTTCAGGCTCTCCCAATCTTTATTCCAAAGGCCTTATTTCGGAAAGTGGACACAATCATCTCAGACTTTGTATGGGTGGGGAAGGTGCCGAGGGTGGGGAGGACCCTGCTACAGAGGCAGAGGCAGCAGGGGGGGGTGGCATTGCTAAACTTGCTTCATTATTATTGGGCGGCGAATGTGGACAAGGTGCGCCGGTGGTGGGAAGGAAGAAGGGGGAGAGTGGGTTAGGATGGCGGAGGAATCTTGGAAGGGGTCTAGTTTGAGGGCTATGGTGACGGCAGCATTGCCAATGGCTCCGAATAGGTATTCAGAGAGCCCAGTGGTGCAGTCCACGGTGAAGATATGGAATCAGCCGAGGAGGCCCTGATTCAGCAATGTGCAGCAGAGCGTAACTGCTGATTGGCTGTTGCAGGGAAAATTTGCATCAGTGCATTGCGGTCACTGTATCTAGAAGGTAGTTGTTGTCAAGTGACAGTTAAACCCCAAACACTTCTTCAGTGTTTTCATCCCTACCTCCTCCTCTAACCAAATAGAACAATCACTGTAAGAATCCCAGCCGAGTAAAGATCAAGAGGGAGACTCGAGGGCAAGGTGGAAGTAGAAAGAAGTTGAACCGTGACATCACAGCCAGCAGGTAAGTGACTGGTAAGTAGTTTTTCTTTTCCCTGAGGTGTGTTGATAAGGTAAGGTTTTTCTATTTCTATTTTTTTTTATCGTGTGATTGGTAACAATTTTTCTTTTTTTTTCTTTTTCATTTATCTATTATTTGATAGTTGGACTAAGTTAAACTTAAGATTAAAAATGGCAGGAGGGACTTCCGGTGGTGGCAATGAGTGAGTGAGCCGCACATTCGGGGGCTCTCACTCCAGCGGGATTTAAGGACCTGGTTCCCCGGTTTTGCGGGACTGTGGAGCGGTGAAAGGACGGCCATGGAGGTGCGGAGGAGAGAACAGAGCTGCATGGAACCGCGAGAGGGCAGAAAGCAGCGAAAACGGGAGAGGAAGGGACAAAGGCAAGGTGCAGGGGAAGCTGACCCAGGAGCCAAGATGGCGGACCTCGGACCCGGCGATCCAGCAAGCGCTGGAAAACATGCAGGTGATTAAAAACAGTTTTGAGTCGTTGAAGCGGTTATAACTTGGACACACTTCAGAAGGCAGTGGATCAGCTGAACCAGAGACTGGATGCCCAGGACAAAAAAGTTAAGGAGCTGGGAGAGGCGGTAGAGGAGCTGACGATTGCGGCGCTAGAAGTCGACGGGTTGAAGGAGAGACAGAGAAGACTACTGGACAGAGTAAAGGAGCTGAAAAATAGAGCCCGTAGACAAAATCCGAGGGTCACCGGCCTCCCGGAGGGGGCTGAGGGAGTTGATGCCACAGCGTTTGTGGCTGACCTGTTGATGCAGCTGATCGGGGCTGAAGCCTTTCCACGACCGCCGGAGCTGGAGGGGGCACACAGAGTGCAGGCGAGGCAAGTGCGTCCGGGTGCCCCCCCCCCCCCCCCTGTCCGATGGTGATTAGGTTCCACAGGTTGTGGAGAAGGAGCGGGTGCTGCTGTGGGCAAAGAGCGCTAAGAGCAGCACGTGGAATAACAGTGTTCTTCGCATTTACCAGGAGCTAGGAGGTGGCCAGGCGGCAAGCAGCCTTTAAACGAGTTGAGGAGGTGTTATTCAAAAAGCACGTGAAGCTTAGTCTGCTCTTCCCGGCCCGTCTTTGGGTTAGGACCAACACCACTACTTCCCTGAGCCCGAAGAAGCGATTTTGCGAGGGATCAGGGACTGGTCTCAAAAAAAGGACCGACGGATGCAAGCTGGGGTCCGAGAATTACCGTTTGAAGGAATGCCAACTGTGCCTGGACTGCTGGTCGACTGTTTACTGTTTTAAAGGTGCCATGTGGTGTATTTTTTGTGGGCAGTTTTTGCCTGGGGGGTGTGGGGATCACACCCCCCCCCCCCCCCCCCCCCCCCCCCCGCCCTGATATGGTCTTTTTCCTGTTTTGTTGCTTTTTTCCCCCGCTTTTTTTCCTGCTGTGGTGGGTACCTTTTGTTGGGCTCTCTTGAGCGCGCTGGAGCCTGTATTGTAACAAAAGGGGTGGGCGGTCAGCAATGGGGATTAAAGATGTTGGTTGGGGGCTTTCGTTTCATTTATGTTTATGGTTTTTATGTTTATTTCGGTTGGGTGATGTACGGGTACTGGGTTATTGTGGTGTTATTTTATTAATGCTCAGAAAGGGACGGGGGTTAACACTTTTCTGTGTACACGGCGGGAACTGTATTGCACCTGGAGCAGCCTCGCGGTGCTGTTTGATGTTTACATCTTGTTTGATCTTTCCCATCTTAGTGAGATTACTCCAGTGGGATGGTGTGCTGGGGAGTGGGGGGGATGAGGTCGGGGAAACAATGGGAGTGAGACAAGTGGGCACCGGAGCCATGAGTCACCAGGCTAGCAGATTGGCTAGTCAAGGGAGTCAGGTGGGAGGGGGGGGGGAGAGAGAATATGGTCCATGGATGGCAGGGGTGGGGTTATCTGGGGATGTTGCTGGGGGGGAGGGGGGGATTTATTCTGCTGACGTGGGGGGGGGGGGGTTTCTGAAGTATGTAATGGAAAGGAGGTCGGGGGTGGAGGCAGCCAAGAGGCGAGCCAAGAATGGCGCGGCGCATGGGCCGGGGGCGGGCCCAAGAAAGGTTATGGCTGACCGGGGGGAGGGGGGGTTGTGCCCCCCAACCAGTCTGATCACCTGGAATGTCAGGGGACTAAATGGGCCGGTTAAAAGGGCACGTGCGTTCACGCATTTGCGGGTGCTGAAGGCGGACGTAATTATGTTGCAGGAGACACACCTGAAAGTGTCTGACCAGACTAGGCTAAGGAAGGGCTGGATTATCCAGGTCTTCCACTCGGACTTGGATTCTAAATCCAGGGGGGTAGCAAATCTGATCAATAAGCAGGTTCAATTTGAGGCGGAAGGCGTAGTCGCAGACGGCGGAGGCAGATTCCTTATGGTAAGGGGCAAACTGGAGGCGAGAAAAGTGGTGCTGGTGAACATATATGCTCCGAACTGGGACGACGTTGACTTTATCAAAAGAGTGCTGGGGTCGTGTCCCAGAACGGGTAGACTCCCAGCAATGGCAAGGGCGCTGAAAGGGTTCATGGAGCAAATGGGGGCAGTGGACCCATGGAGAGCCAGACAGCCGACGGGAAGGGTCTATTCGTTTTACTCGCATGTTCATAAAGTATATTCTAGGATTGATTTATCTATCTTGAGCAGCGACTGTTTAGGGGAGGTAAAGAATACGGAATATTCGGCAATAACTATGTCGGACCATGCCCCAAATTGGGTGGACCTGCAGGTCGGGGGGGGGGGTTGCGAATTACCAACACCCGCAATGGAGGTTAGACGTAGGATTGTTGTCGGAGGACGGGATACGTGAGAGACTTCGGAAGTTTACTTGCAGGTGAACGATACGGAGGAGGTTTCAGCAGAGACCCTGTGGGAGGCGTTGAAGGCAGTAGTGAGGGGGGCTGATCTCAATTCGGGCTCACAGGGTCAGGGCGGACAGAGCAGAAATGGACAGATTGGTTAGGGAGATTTACCGGATAGTCAAGGAGCATGTGGGGTCCCCGGGGGGTGGACCTACTCAGGGAGAGACGGAGATTACAGGCGGAACTGAGGGTGCTATCCACGAGTAGGGCCGTGGAACAACTTAGGAAGGCGAGGGGAGTGGTGTACGAGGACATAGAACATAACAGCGCAGTAAGGACCCTTCGGCCCTCGATGTTGCGTCGACCCGTGAAACCATCTGAAGCTTTTCTGACCTACACTATTCCATTTTCATCCATATGTCTATCCAGTGACGGGGATGGGACAATTGGGCGCGGCCGTTTTGGCGCGGCCGTTTGGACGCAGCCGTTTGGGCGCCATGGGACAATTGGGCGCAGCCAATTTGGCGCGGCCGTTTGGGCGCAGACGACAGAAAACCTTAAATTAGTTCATTTAGTTTAGTTCATTTGGTGATTATGAGCAAGGCTCCTCAAGTACTCAAATTTTCAAATTTAAGAACACTTTCATGTATTCTTTTATCTTTATTGTAAATTAAAAACCTTAAATTAGTTCATTTAGTTAAAAACCTTAAATTAGTTCATTTAGTTAAAAACCTTAAATTAGTTCATTTAGTTAAAAACTAAAGTTAAAAAACCTTTAGTTTAGTTCATTTGGTAATTATGAGCAAGGCTCCTCAAGTACTCGATAGCATCCATGTTTTCAAATTTAAGAACAGTTTCATGTATTCTTTTATCTGCATCTCTATACTTTTTTAGTTTTTGTGGCGGTTCATGGCCGGCTAGTAACCTTTCATAATATGCATCTCTACCTTTCTGTACTTTACGCAGGCCATCAATTAGTTTCCATATGGTGGGATGATGCATGCCAAGTTCGTATTTGAATCGACGGTGGGCTGCCTCCGCATTATTGTTTGTGCGGTCTTCCCCGTTTAATGTTCTCTGATAAAGGTTCCAAATCTCAGGGCGAAATAAAGGTGTTCGTCTACCATTTCCTCGTCTGTTCAGACGACCAACATATGTATCTTCAAACCAGTTGAGTAAATCTTGAAGTTCTTGCGGCAGTTAGGTCGCTAAAGCATCCAGATATTCATCGATTTTGTTCAAAGGGACGAAGGCAATGGCAATAATCATTTTAGCTTTTAACGCAAAATCTGGATCAGTGTTATACAAACTACGGAACCCCATACTAGCTAGATGTTTTTGCATATTTTGAGCTAAATGAAAAACACATCCTTTTATTTGAACATCAGGGAATATGTCTTTCATAGCACTGTGCGCAGCTTGTTCATAATCACAGACGATTGAACTGGGTTTCAAGTTGGGTTCGATTTCTTTCAATAATGCGAACATTCTCGTATATGTGGTGCGTTGCTTGTTGGGCAAAAGAGCATAAACCGTAGGAGTAACTCCTCCGTGTTTTTTTACCATAATTACATATATCTGAGAAAAGAGGCTGGGAGCAATACTGAATGTGCCATCTGCAAACCACATATCAGATGTCAATAAGTGCTGTAGCCAGCTCTGTCTTCCGAAGATTAATATCCGGTCGTGACCTGGTCCGCTATCACAAAGTAAAAATTTTTCTTCCACTCCTGGTTGAGGGACATATATCCTGTAGCATTCTGGCACAATCAATTGTAAATCACTTGGATTGGTGGGGGCGTTCAATACATAATTACGCTTTCTGCTTATCATTCTCCTCAAAGCAGATATATTAGGAATGGCTGGTAGACTAGCTTGGGATATGTCTGTCAAACATTCATTAACAACTACAGTCGGTGCCTCAAGGGTTTCCTGTGCTCTCTTTTTTATTTTAGTTTTCACGAGTGCAACCTCTACTTGTGCAGCAGAAGCATCATGCGAATGGCTGTTCAGCTGCCTCACCACGTTTGCAGCTTTAGTATGGAGACGTGCTTTGCACCGGTTTTTTTGCTCACAACGCCAAAATTTCACTTCGCTGTCACCTTTGCTTGTTTTGTCAAAGACGTAAAGGAATCCGTTATGAACAAATTTTTCTTTACCACGTTTCGTTGATACTGCCTCAGCCATCATATGGGTATGCGAATTGGTTTAGTTACAAAATATATAAAAAGATGGTGATAGAACGCACCAGCACCCAACTCAACGCACCCGCACCAGCAGCCAACTCAACTGAGGCTAATTCACAAATAAAGAAATGTTATTTTGGTGCCAAAACGTCAATAATGCCAATATATCACGCCAATATATAAACAGATGGTGATAGAACGCACCAGCACCCAACTCAACGCACCCGCACCAGCCAACTCACCTGAGGCTAATAATAAAGAAATGTTATTTTGGCGCCAAAACGTCCGGCGCCAAGACAGCCGGCGCCAAAACGGGTTGGCGCCAAAACGGCCGCGCCCAAATGGCTGTGCCAAAAAGTACCTAACCCCCAGTGACCACTTAAATGCCCTTAAAGTTGGCGAGTCTACTACTGTTTCAGGCAGGGCGTTCCACACCCCTACTACACTCTGAGTAAAGAAACTGACTCTGACATCTGTCCGATATCTACCACCCCTCAACTTAAAGCTATGTACCCTCGTGTTGGTCATCACCATCCGAGGAAAAAGACTCTCACTGTCCACCCTATCTAACCCTCTGACTATCTTATATGTCTCTATTAAGTCACCTCTCAGCCTTTCCTCGTAAGACCTTCCCTCCATACCAGGCAACATCCTAGTAAATCTCCTCTGAACCCTTTCCAAAGCTTCCATATCCTTCCTATAATGTGGTGACCAGAACTGCACGCAGTACTCCAGGAGCGGCCGCACCAGAGTTATGTACAGCTGCAGCATGACCTTGTGGCTCCGAAACTCAATCCCCCTACTGATAAAGGCTAGCGCACCATATGCCTTCTTAACAGCCCTATTAACCTGGGTGGCAACTTTCAGGGATTTATGTACCTGGATGCCGAGATCTCTCTGTTCATCTACACTACCAAGAATCTTGCCATTAGCCCAGTACTCTGCATTCCTGTTACTCCTTCCAAAGTGAACCATCTCACACTTTTCCGCATTAAACTCCATCTGCCACCTCTCAGCCCAGCTCCGCAGCTTATCTATGTCCCTCTGTATCCTATAACATCCTTCACCACAACTCCACCGACCTTCGTGTCATCTGCAAATTTACTAACCCATCCTTCTACACCCTCTTCTAGGTCATTTATAAAAATGACAAACAGCAGTGGCCCCAAAACAGATCTTTGCGGTACCACTTGTAACTGAACTCCAGGATGAACATTTGCCATCAACCACCACCCTCTGTCTTCTTTCAGCTAGCCAATTACTGATCCAAACCACTAAATCACCTTCAATCCCATATTTCCTTATTTTCTGCAATAGCCTACCGTGGGGAACCTTATCAAACGCCTTACTGAAATCCATATACACCACATCAACCGCTTTACCCTCATCCACCTGTTTGGTCACCTTCTCAAAAAACTCAATAAGGTTTGTGAGGCATGACCTACCCTTCACAAAACCGTGTTGAGTATCGCTAATCAACTTGTTCTTTTCAAGATGGTTATAAACCCTATCTCTTATAACCTTTTCCAACATTTTACCCACAACCAAAGTAAGGCTCACAGGTCTATGATTACCAGGGTTGTCTCTACTCCCCTTCTTGTACAAGGGGACAACATTTGCTATTCTCCAGTCTTCCGGCACTATTCCTGTCGACAAAGACGACATAAAGATCAAGGACAAAGGCTCTGCAATCTCCTCCCTGGCTTCCCAGAGAATCCTAGGATAAATCCCATCTGGCCCATGGGACTTATCTATTTTTATACTTTCTAAAATTGCTAACACCTCCTCCTTGTGAACCTCAATTCCATCTAGCCTGGTCGACTGAACCTGAGTATTCTCCTCGACAACATTGTCTTTCTCCAACATTGTCTTTCTTCCTCTTGATAAGTGCTTCAACTTCCTTAGTAAACCACGGTTCCCTTGCTCGACAACTTCCTCCCTGCCTGACAGGTACATACTCATTGAGATCCAAAAAGATGCGGTGTTGGGCGTCTTGAGAAATATTAAGATAGATCTCCCCAGGGCCTGATGGGATCTACTCCAGAAG
Organism: Scyliorhinus canicula; assembly: GCF_902713615.1. Taxonomy (NCBI): domain Eukaryota; kingdom Metazoa; phylum Chordata; class Chondrichthyes; order Carcharhiniformes; family Scyliorhinidae; genus Scyliorhinus; species Scyliorhinus canicula. The sequence continues at coordinate 13,210,641 of NC_052166.1, read as the reverse complement.
GGATCTACTGACGGAGGCTAGAGAGGAAATTGCTGAGGCCTTGACAGAAATCTTTGGATCCTCACTGTCTTCAGATGATATCCCAGAGGACTGGAGAATCGCCAATGTTGTTCCTTTGTTTAAGAAGGGTAGCAAGGATAATCCAGGGAACTACAGGCCAGTGAGCCTTACGTCAGTGGTAGGGAAATTACTGGAGAGAATTCTTTGAGCCAGGATCTACTCCTATTTGGAAGCAAATGGACGTATAAACGTGAGGCAGCAAGGTTTTGTGAAGGGGAGGTCATGCCTCACTAACTTGATAGAGTTTTTCGAGGAGGTCACAAAGATGATTGATGCAGATAGGGCAGTGGATGTTGTCTATATGGACTTCAGTAAGGCCTTTGACAAGGTACCTCATGGCAGACTGGTACAAAAAGTGAAGTTACATGGGATCAGGGGTGAGCTGGCAAGGTGGATACAGAACTGGCTAGGTCAAAGAAGGCAGAGAGTAGCAATAGAAGGGTGCTTTTCTGATTGGAGGGCTGTGACTAGTGGTGTTCCGCAGGGATCAGTGCTGGGACCTTTGCTGTTCGTAGTATATATAAATGATTTGGAGGAAAATGTAACTGGTCTGATTAGTAAGTTTTCAGACAACACAAAGGTTGGTGGAATCGCGGATAGCGATGAGGGGACTGTCAGAGGATACAGCAGGATTTGGGCAGAGAGATGGCAGATGGAATTTAATCCGGACAAATGGGAAGTAATACATTTTGGAAGATCTAACACAGGTATGGAATATGCAGTGAATGGCAGAACACTCAAGAGTATTGACAGTCAGAGAGATCATGGTGTACAGGTCCACAGGTCACTGAAAGGGGCAACACAGGTGGAGAAAGTAGTCAAGAAGGCATAGGGCATGCTTCCCTTCATTGGCCGGGGCATTGAGTATAAAAATTGGCAAGTCATATTGCAGCTGTATAGAACCTTAGTTAGGCCACACTTGGAGTATGTGTTCAATTCTGGTCGCCACACTACCAGAAGGATGTGGAGGCTTTAGAGAGTGTGCAGAAGAGATTTACCAGGATGTTGCCTGGTATGGAGGGCATTAGCTATGACGAGCGGTTGAATATACTCGGTTTGTTCTCACTGGAACGACTGAGGTTGAGGAGCGACCTGATACAGGTCTACAAAATTATTAAGGTTTTGACAAAATATAAACAACAAAACAATATTAACAAAACAACCATGGTAAAAACCCAAGAACAACAACCACCCAACTACAAAAGCAACTATTAAAACACAAAAAAAAGCAAGCAACAAAAAGGAAAGAGATAAGAGATAACACCCGCCACATCCAACAAACCCATGTACACAATTCACCCTCCCACCGAACCAAACCCCCCCCCCCCCCCGGCCGGTTGCTGCTGCTGCCTGCCTATTTCCCTACCGTTCCGCCAGGAAGTCCAGGAAAGGCTGCCACCGCCTAAAGAACCCCTGTACTGATCCCCTCAGGGCCAATTTCACCTTCTCCAATTTGATGAACCCCGCCATATCATTGATCCAGGCCTCCACGCTTGGGGGCCTCGCATCCTTCCATTAAAGCAAGATCCTCCGCCGGGCTACTAGGGACGCAAAAGCCAGAGCACCGGCCTCTTTCGCCTCCTGCATTCCCGGCTCCACTGCAACCCCAAAAATTGCGAGTCCCCAGCCTGGCTTGACCCTGGATCCCACCACCCTCGACACTGTCCTTGCTACCCCCTTCCAAAACTCCCCCAGCGCTGGGCATGCCCAAAACATATGGCCGTGGTTGGCTGGGCTCCCCAAGCATCTAGCACACCTGTCTTCGCCCCCGAAAAACCTACTCATCCTCGTCCCAGTCATGTGGGCCCTATGCAGCACCTTGAACTGTATGAGGCTAGGCACAGGAAGAGGAGGAATTCACCTTTTCTAGGGCATCCGCCCACGTCCCCTCCTCAATCTCCTCACCCAGCTCCTCTTCCCATTTACGCTTCAGCTCCTTCACCGAGGCCTCGTCTACCTCCTGCATTACGCGGTATACATCCGAAATCCTCCCTCCTCCAAAACACACCCCCGAGATCACCCTGTCCCGTACCCCACGTGGGGGCAGCAGAAGGAACCCCTCCACCTGCCGCCTGGCAAACCCCTAACCTGCATTTACCTAAACATGTTCCCCGGGGGGGAGCCCAAACTTCCCCTCTAACTCACCCAGGCTCGCAAACCTCCCATCCACAAACAGGTCCCTCAACCTCCTGATACCTACCCTGTGCCAGCCCAGAAATCCGCCATCGATGCTCCCTGGAACAAACCGGTGGTTCCCCCGTATCGGGGCCTCCATCGAGCCGTCTCCATTGCCCCCAAATTTTGAGGATAGCCGCCACCACCGGGCTCGTGGTATACCTCGTTGGAGGGAGCGGCAACGGCGCCGTTACCAGCGCCTCCAGGCTCGTGTCCACGCAGGACGCCATCTCGATCCTCTTCCATGCTGCCCCTTCCCCGTCCATTACCCACTTACGCACCATCGCTGCGTTGGCAGCCCAATAGTACCCACAGAGGTTGGGCAGCACCGGCCCCCCCCCATCCCTGCCCCGCTTCAAGAACACCCTTCTCACCCTCGGAGTCCCATGTGCCCATACAAATCCCGTAATACTCCTGTTAACTCTCCTAAAAAAGGCCTTCGGGATAAGGATGGGAAGGCACTGGAACGGGAACAAAAACCTCGCGAGCACCGTCAACTTGACGGACTGCACCCTACCCGCCAGTGACAGCGGTACCTGTTGGGCCCCCTGTTGGTTCAAACCTTTAACGAGGTGGGGGGGGGGAGGGGCTTTGCCCCCAACTATGTCACGGGCTTTGCCCCCAACTATGCCACCTTTTAAACTCCTCCTCCATTTCCTCCACCAGCCTTGTGTGGTTGAGCTTATGCAGGGCACCCCAGCTCCTAACCACCTGGACTCCCAGGTACCTAAAGCTCCTCCCTGCCTGCTTCAGTGGGAGTCTACCAATCCCCTCCTCCTGATCCCCCGGGTGCATGACGAACAGCTCACTCTTACCCAGGTTGAGCTTATACCCAGAAAAGCCCCCATATTAGCTGAGAATCCTCATCATCTCCGGCATTCCCCCCACCGGGTCCGCCACATACAGCAACAGGTCGTCCGCATAAAGCGACACTCGACGCTCCTCCCCACCCCGCACCAGGCCCCTTCAGTTCCCTGACTCCCTCAATGCCATGGCCAGGGGCTCAATTGCCAACGCAAAGAGCAAGGGGGACAGGGGACACCCCTGTCTCGTCCCCCGGTGCAATCGAAAGTACTCCGACCTCCTCCTATTCGTGGCTACACTTGCCATCGGGTCCTCAAAGCAACCTCACCCACCGGATAAACCCCTCCCCAAACCCAAACCTTTCCAACACCTCCCACAGATACCCCCACTCAACCCTATCAAAGACCTTGTCCGCGTCTAATGCCACCACTATCTGCGCCTACCTTTCCACAGCCGGCATCATAATGACATTGAGAAGCCTTCGTATGTTGGTATTCAACTGCCTTCCCTTTACAAACCCCGTCTGGTCCTCGTGAATGACCCCCGGCACACAATCCTCTATTCTTGTAGCTAAGATCTTTGCCAACAGCTTGGCGTCTACATTTAGCAGCGAGATCGGCCTATATGACCCACACTGCAGAGGGTCCTTGTCCCGCTTAAGGATCAAGGAATTAAGCGCCCGTGACATAGTTGGGGGCCCAACAGGTCCGCATACAATTTATAAAATTCGGCCGGAAACCCGTCCGGCGCCTTCCCCGACTGCATGCTCCCTATCCCTTTAACCAGCTCCTCCAGCTCAATCGGCGCACCCAGTCCCTCCACCTGCCCCTCCTCCACCTTCGGAAATCGCAGCTTGTCCAAGAAGTGCCCCATTCCGCCCCCCCCCCCCTCCACCGGGGGTTCAGACTGCTACAATTCCCCGTAAAAGTCCCTAAAGACCCCATTAACATCTACCCCACTCCGCACCACCTTCCCATCTCTATCCTTCACTCCCCCAATCTCCCTGGCCGCGTCTCACTTTCGGAGCTGGTGTGCCAGCATCCTACTCGCCTTCTCCCCGCATTCATACACCGCTCCCTGTGCTTTCCTCCACTGAGCTTCTGCCTTTCTGGTACTCAGTAGATCGAACCTGGCCTGAAGGCTACGCCGCTCCCCCAGCAATCCCTCCTCCAGAGCCTCCGCATATCTCCTATCCACCCTCACCATCTCCCCTACCAATCTCTCCCTCTCTCTCTGCTCTCTCCTCTCCCTATGGGTTCGGATGGAAATCAACTCCCCTCTAATCACCGCCTTCAATGCCTCCCAGACGGTCCCCACTCGGACCTACCCGTTATCGTTGGCCTCAAGGTACCTCTTGATACACCCCCGAACCCTCCCGGCCACATCCTCGTCTGCCAGCAGCCCCACCTCCAAGCGCCAGAGCGGACGCTGGTCCCTCTCCTCCCCCAGCCCGAGGTCCACCCAGTGCGGGGCATGATCCGAAATGGCAATGGCAGAGTATTCAACATCCTCCACCCTCGAAACCAGCCCCCTGCTCAGGATTAAAAAATCAATCCTCGAATAGGCCTTATGCACGTGGGAGTACTCCCTGGCCCTTGGCCTCGCAAACCTCCAGGGATCCACCCCTCCCATCTGATCCATAAACCCCCTCAACACCTTAGCCGCCGCCGGCCTCCTACCCGTCCGGGACCTGGATCGATCCAATGGGGGATCCAGCACCGAGTTGAAGTCCCCCCCCCCATGATCAGCCCCCCCGCCTCCAGATCCGGAATGCGGCCCAACATGCGCCGCATAAACCCCGCATCATCCCAGTTTGGGGTGTAAACATTCACCAGCACCACCCGCTCCCCCTGCAGCTTACCACTCACCATCACATACCTCCCGCCACTGTCAGCCACCACATTTGACGCCTCAAACGACACCCTCTTTCCCACCAGGATCACCACCCCCCGATTCTTCTCATCCAGCCCTGAATGAAATACTTGGCCCACCCATCCCTTCCTCAGTCGAACCTGGTCCGCCACCTTCAGGTGCATCTCTTGGCTTGGAGCATGGCCACATCCGCCTTCAGCCCCTTCAAGTGCGTAAACGCCCGGGCCCGCTTGACCGGCCCGTTCAGCCCCCTCACATTCCAGGTTATCAGCCGGATCAGAGGGCTCCCTGCCCCCCTCCCCTGCCGACGAGCCATAAGCCATCCCCTGCCGCCAGTGGCCAGCGCCCCCCGCTCGGCCTGTTCCCCACGGCGTCAACTCCTCTCTCCCCCCCCCAGCACCCCCTGCATACTCCCGCTCCTTCCTGGCCATTTCTTTTCTTTTTTTTTAACTAATTTTTATTGGAATTTTTTGTAAAATATATATCAACAAAACAATAATAACAATAATAGTAATAAACACCCCCCGGCACCCGTAACAACGCATGTAACAAACCCCCACCACCCCCCAACTCCAATAAACAACAAAATAAATTAACAATAAGCAAATTAACTTAAACACTATCCCCTTAAAACCTGCCCCCCCCCCGGGTTGCTGCTGCTGCTGACCCTAGTACCTTATCGTTGAGCCAGAAAGTCGAGGAAGGGCTGCCACCTCCAAAAGAACCCTTGTACCAACCTCCGCAGGGCGAATTTGACCCTCTCCAGCTGAATGAATCCTGCCATCCAGGTCTCCACGCTCGGAGGTCTCGCATCTTTCCACTGCAGCAAGATCCTCCACCGGGCTACTAGGGACGCAAAGGCCAAAACATCGGCCTCTTTCGCCTCCTGCACTCCCGGCTCCACCCCAACCCCAAATATCGCGAGTCCCCAGCCTGGCTTGACCCTGGATCCCACCACCCTCGACACCGTCCTCGCCACCCCCTTCCAGTGCCGGGCATTCCCAGAACATATGGGCATGGTTCGCTGGACTCCCCGAACCCCTGTCTTCGCCCCCAAAGAACCTACTCATCCTAGATCCGGACATGTGGTCCCGGTGCAGCACCTTGAACTGGATGAGACTAAGCCTCACACATGAAGAGGAGGAGTTCACCCTCTCCAGGGCGTCCGCCCATGTCCCCTCCTCAATCTGCTCCCCCAGCTCCACCTCCAACTTAGCCTTCAGCTCCTCTACCGACGCCTCCCCCACCTCTTGCATTACCTGGTAGATGTCAGACACCTTCCCATCCCCGACCCACACCCCTGAAAGCACCCTATCCCTTACCCCCCGCGGGGGCAGCAGAGGGAATCCCTCCACCTGCCGCCTAGCAAACGCTTTGACCTGAAGGTACCTGAACATATTCCCCGGGGGAGCTCAAACTTCTCCTCCAGTTCACCAAGGCTCGCGAACCTCCCGTCAATAAACAGGTCTCCCAACTTCCTAATGCCCGCCCTGTGCCACCCCAGGAACCCGCCATCCATGTTCCCTGGGACAAACCGGTGGTTCCCCCGCAGCGGGGCCTCCACCGAGCCCCCCACTTCCCCCCTGTGTCGCCTCCCCTGCCCCCAAATTTTGAGGGTAGCCGCCACCACCGGGCTTGTAGTGTACCTCATTGGAGGGAGCGGCAGCGGCGCCGTTACCAGTGCCTTCAGGCTCGTGCCTCCACAGGACATCATCTCCATCCATTTCCATGCTGCCCCCTCCCCATCCATTACCCACTTACGTACCAGCGAGGCGTTAGCCGCCCAATAGTACCCAGAGAGGTTGGGCAGCGCCAGCCCCCCTCTATCCCTGCCCCGCTCCAAAAAGACCCTCCTTACCCTCGGAGTCCCGTGCGCCCAAACAAATCCCAGAATGCTGCTGTTCACCCTCCTAAAAACGGCCCTCGGAACAAAAATGGGGAGGCACTGAAACAAAAACAAAAACCTCGGGAGCACCGTCATTTTAATGGACTGTACTCTACCCGCCAACGACAACGGCAGCATGTCCCACCTTTTAAATTCCTCCTCCATCTGCTCCACCAACCTAGTAAAAGTGAGCTTGTGCAGAGTCCCCCAGCTCCTAGCCACCTGAACCCCCAGGTACCTAAAACTCCTCACTGCCCTCTTTAGCGGGAGCCTACCAATCTCCCCCTCCTGATCTCCCGGGTGAACGACAAACAGCTCACTCTGGCCCAGGTTCAATTTATATCCCGAGAAACTCCTCAACTCAGCAAGAATCTCCATCACCTCCGGCATTCCCCCCACCGGGTCTGCTACATACAACAGCAAGTCGTCTGCATACAGCGACACTCGGTGCTCCTCCCCATCTCGCACCAAACCCCTCCACCTCGACTCCCTGAGAGCCATGGCAAGAGGCTCAATTGCCAGCGCAAAAAGCAAGGGGGACAGGGGGCACCCCTGCCTCGTCCCACGGTGGAGCCTGAAGCACTCGGACCTCCTCCCATTTGTCGCTACACCCGCCATCGGGGCCTCGTACAGCAACCTCACCCATTTAATAAACCTCACCCCAAACCTCTCCAACACCTCCCGCAAGTACCCCCACTCAACACTGTCAAAGGCCTTCTCCGCATCCAATGCCACCACAATCTCCGCCTCTCCTGCTGCCGGCATCATTATCACATTTAGCAGCCTTCGCACGTTAGTGTTCAGCTGCCTCCCCTTCACAAAACCCGTCTGATCTTCATGTACCACCCCAGGCACCCAGTCCTCTATTCTAGTGGCCAAGATCTTCGCCAGCAACTTGGCGTCTACATTCAGCAGTGAAATCGGCCTGTATTATCCGCACTGCAAGGGGTCCTTATCACGCTTCAGGATCAGGGAGATTAGCGCCCGAGACTTCATCGGGGGCAGAGCACCCCCCTCCCATGCCTCGTTGAAGGTCCTAACCAACAGGGGGCCCAGCAGGTCCACAAATTTCTTTAAAAATTCAACCGGGAACCCATCCGGTCCCGGCGCCTTCCCCGACTGCATGTGGCCAATCCAACTGACCAGTTCCTCCAACTCGATCGGCGCCCCCAGTCCCTCCACCTGCTCCTCATGCACCCTTGGAAATTGGAGCCTGTCCAAAACACTCTCCATTCCCCTTCCCACCGCCGGCGGCTCCGACTGGTACAGTTCCCTATAGAAGTCCCTAAAGACCTCATTGACCTCTGCCCCCTGCCGCACCACATTCCCATCTCTATCCTTCACTCCACCAATCTCCCTAGCCACGTCCCGCTTACGAAGCTGATGCGCCAGCATCCTGCTCGCCTTCTCTCCATACTCATAGACCGCTCCCTGCGCCTTCCTCCACTGTGTCTCCGCCTTTCTGGTGGTCAATAAATCAAACTTGGCCTGCAAGCTTACGCCGCTCCCCCAGCAATCCCCCCTCCGGGACCTCCGCGTACCTCCTATCCACACTCAACAATTCCTCCACCAGTCTCTCCCTCTCCCTCCTCTCCCCCCTCTCCCTATGGGCTCGGATGGAGATCAGCTCCCCCCTAATCACTGCCTTCAGAGCCTCCCACACCATCCCCACCTAGACCTCCCCAGTATCATTGACCTCGAGGTACCTCTCGATACATCCCCGAACCCTCCTACACACCTCCTCATTAGCCAACAACCCCACGTCCAGACGCCAAAGCGGGCGCTGGTCCCGCACATCCCCCATCTCCAGATCCACCCAATGCGGAGCATGGTCCGAAATCGCAATAGCCGAATACTCGGCCTCCTCCACTCTCGGGACCAGTCCCCTACTCAAAACAAAGAAATCAATGCGGGAATAAACCCTGTGCACATGGGAGAAAAAAGAGTACTCCCGAGCCCTCGGCCTCCCGAACCTCCAGGGATCCACTCCTCCCATCTGGTCCATAAACCCCCTCAACACCTTGGCCGCTGCCGGCCTCCTGCCTGTCCTTGAACGAGAACGATCCAGTAGGGGATCCAGCACCGTATTGAAGTCCCCCCCCCATGATCAAGCCCCCCACCTCCAGGCCAGGAATGCGGCCCAACATACGCCTCATGAAACCAACATCATCCCAATTTGGGGCGTACACATTAACCAGTACCACCCTCTCTCCCTGCAGCTTACCGCTCACCATCACATATCTGCCGCCACTGTCAGCCACAACCTCAGACGCCTCAAACGCCACCCTCTTCCCCACCAGGATCGCCACCCCCCGGTTCTTCGGGTCGAGCCCTGAGTGGAAAACCTGCCCCACCCACCCCTTCCTCAGACAGACCTGGTCCGCCACCTTCAGGTGGGTCTCCTGGAGCATGGCCACGTCCGCCTTCAGCGCCTTCAGATGCGAAAACACCCGGGCCCGCTTAACCAGCCCATTCAACCCCCTCACGTTCCACGTAATCAGTCGGATATGGGGACACCCCGCCCCCCTCCCCCGTCGACTAGCCATAGCCCATCGACTGCTCGCCCCTGGCCAGCACCCATTCGGCCCGTTTCCCACAGCGATAGAACCTCACCCCGACCCCCCCCCCCCCCCGACCCGCACCACCTCCTCCCTGGCCAATCCAGCAGCAACCCGGTACCCTCTCCCCCCAGGCTAGGACCCCTCCTAGCCGCGACTCTCCCTCCACTGTACTCCCGTGAGCCAGCTGACTTCTGCTGACCACGGCAGCTCCCGCTCTAACTCCGACCCCTCCCGATATGAGGTCCCCCCTCCTCCTCTGCATCAGCTCCTTGGCACCGCTTCAGCGTGGGAAACCCGGTCTAATAACCACGCCCCTCACCACCAGGTCCACCCCCTTGTCCCACAGCGCGGGAAACCAGAGAAAAGCCCGCGCTTTCACACTGCCCCATCCCACCAACGCAGCTCCCAAACCGCAGTCCCAACCCAACCACCAACCCCGTGCAAACAAAGACACAGATCAACCACAAACCCCAGTACCCCCCTTAGAACACAAAACCATAACCCACATTGTCCGAAAGCGAGAGAAAAAACAGAAACAAACAGAATAACCCGCTACAGCATAAACAATGATACAGAAATAGAAAAACTCCCACAGCCCCCAATCTCTAGTTCGAGTCCAGATTTTCAGCCTGCACAAAGGCCCACGCTTCCTCTGGGGACTCAAAGTAGTGATGCCGGTCCTTGTAGGTGACCCACAGGCGCGCAGGCGGCAACATGCCGAACTTCATCTGCTTTCCATGGAGCACCGCCTTCGTCCGGTTAAACCCGGCTCTCCGCTTGGCCACCTCCGCACTCCAGTCCTGGTAGATACGCACTACCGAATTCTCCCACTTACTACTCCTCACCTTCTTGGCCCATCGGAGAACACACTCCCGGTCACTGAACCGATGGAACTGCACCAGCACCGCCCGGGGGGGTTCATTCGCCTTAGGCCGCCTGGCCAGTACTCTATGGGCCCCCTCCAGCTCCAGGGGCAGATAAGAACATAAGAACTAGGAGCAGGAGTAGGCCATCTGGCCCCTCGAGCCTGCTCCGCCATTCAATTTGATCATGGCTGATCTTTTGTGGACTCAGCTCCACTTTCCGGCCCGAACACCATAACCCTTAATCCCTTTATTCTTCAAAAAACTATCTATCTTTACCTTAAAAACATGTAATGAAGGAGCCTCAACTGCTTCACTGGGCAAGGAATTCCATAGATTCACAACCCTTTGGGTGAAGAAGTTCCTCCTAAACTCAGTCCTAAATCTACTTCCCCTTATTTTGAGGCTATGTCCCCTAGTTCAGATGGAAGGATCCTGTCCCCACCAGCGAGTTCAACATCACGGCCACATAGGCCGGCAGGTCCGATCCCTCCATCCCCTCCTCGAGGCCCAGGATCCGCAGGTTCTTCCTCCGTGACCGAAGCTCCATCTCCTCGAACCGATCTTGCCACTTTTTGTGAAGCACCTCGTGTATCTCCACATCTCCACCTTCCCCACGAGGGCCGAAACCTCCTCCTCGCGCTCAGAGGCCTGCTGCTGCAACTCAAGTATCGCTGCACCCTGGGTTGTCTGGGTCTCCAGCAGCTTACTCGTCGTCACCTTCAGAGATTCCAACATCTCCCCTTTCAGCTCCGTGAAATAGCGCAGAAGGGCCGCCTGTTGCTCCTCAACCCACTGCCTCCACTCCTCAGGGGCTCCACCGGCCGCCATTTTGTCCACCTTCCCCTGCTTTTCCAGGAGAGCTGCTGCCGGTTTTCTCCTCGCCCCACTTCGAGTCCGCACCATAAATCCCGGGGGGTTTTGCTCCAGACCCCTTTATCCACCGGGAATCGTCAAATCAGCGCCATTTGGGGCCCTTAAAAGAGCCCAGAAGTCCTATTAAAGCGGGAGCTGCCGAACGTGCGGCTTAGCTCCGCATAGCCGCAACTGGAAGCCCGGTACACCTCCACCGCCCCCCCCCCCCCAAGGCTAGGACCTCTCCTAGCCCGCCCCCCCCCCCCTCCATAGCACTCCCGTGAGCCAGCTAACTTCTGCTGACCCCGGCGACTCCCGCCACACCTCCGACGTGGGGCTACTCCTCCTCCTCCGTGCCCATCAGCAGGCCCTCCCCCCCCCCCCCCCCCGCTCTTGCGCGGGAAAATAACAACCAGCAAAGGCCCGCGCTTCTCAGCCCCGACCCCGTCCCCATCACCCCACAGCGCGGGAAACCAGAGGAAAGCCTGCGCTTTCGCCCTGCCCAACCCCGCCTCCTCTAGGGCAACTCCCATTGCCGGTCCCCACCACCAGCTCCCCGCACTCCCAGTTTACCTCCCTGCCCGAACCCGTCCACCAGACCCAGACAAAAAGACACAAAGACATCGCCCCACCCACCCTAAAGCCAACATACATCCTGCATGAAACAGAGAACCCCCCTCTCCAAAGAAAAAATTAGACACAGTTGCATTTACATACAAAACCTCCATCCCTGACCCTCAGTTTGCGTCCAATTTCTCGGCCTGCACAAAGGCCCACGCCTCCTCCGGGGACTCAAAATAATGGTGACGGTCTTTGTAGGTGACCCACAGACGCGTCGGCTGTAACATGCCAAACCTCACACTCTGTCTGTGGAGCACCGCCTTCATCCGGTTGTACCCGGCCCTCCGCTTAGCCACCTCCGCACTCCAGTCCTGGAAGATCCGCACCACCGTGTTCTCCCACTTGCTGCTCCGCTCCTTCTTGGCCCACCGAAGCACGCACTCCCGGTCAACGAACCGGTGGAACCGCGCCAGCACCACCCATGGCGGCTCATTCGGCTTGGGCCTCCTTGCCAGTAATCTGTGGGCCCTCTCCAGCTCCAGGGGGCCCTGGAAGGACCCAGCTCCCATCAGCGAGTTCAGCAAAACGACCACATAGGCCGCCAGGTCCGACCCCTCCAGCCCCTCTGTGAAGCCCAGGATCTGTAAATTTTTCCGCCTCGACCGGTTGTCCAGCTCCTCGAGCCGCTCCTGCCACTTTTTATGGAGCGCCTCGTGCATCTCCACCTTCCCCGCGACGGCCGCGGCCTCATCCTCCCTTTCGGAGGCCTGCTGCTGCAGCTCCCGGATCGCGGCCGCCTGGGCTGTCTGAGTCTCCAGCAGCTTACCGGTGGTAGCCTTCAACAACTCCAGCAACTCCACCTTAAGCTCCTGGAAGCAGCGCCGAAGAGTCTCCTGCTGCTCCTGCGCCCACTGCCTCCAATCCTCGAGGGCTCCGCCGGCCGCCATTTTGTTTCCCTTCCCCCGCTTTTCTAGGGGCGCTGCCACCGCTTTTCTGCTCACCCCACTCCTGGTCCGGGCCATAGAACCCTGGGGATCTACTGCAGACCCCTTCCCACGTCGGGAATCGTCGAAAAAGCTCCGTTGGGGGCCCTGAAAAGAGCCCCAAAGTCCGTTCCCAGCGGGAGCTGCCGAACGTGTGGCTTAGCTCCGCATAGCCGCAACCGGAAGTCCAGGTCTACAAAATTATGAGGGTCATAGACAGAGTGGATAGTCAGAGGCTTTTCCCCAGGGTAGAGGGGTCAATTACTAGGGGGCATAGGTTTAAGGTGCGAGGGGCAAGGTTTAAAGGAGATGTGCAAGGCACTTTTTTTACACAGAGGGTAGTGGGTACCTGGACCTCACTGCCGGAGGAGTTGGGGGAAGCAGGGGTGATAGTGCCCTGTAATCCTTGCTCGATAAATATACAATGTAAAGCCATAGACACAGACATGCTCCTCACCATTTACCACACCACCAATTTTTTGTCGTCTGCAAACAAGGGGCATCTTGACAAATTCATGAATAGGATGGGATTAGAAGGATACGGACCCCGGAAGTGCAGAAGATTTTCGTTTAGACGGGCAGCATGGTCTGAGCAGGCTTGGAGGGCCGAAGGGCCTGTACCTGTGCTGTACTTTCCTTTGTTCTTTGCTCTTTGTTGGAAGCCAGAGAAGTTTTTGGAAAGGTAGGGAGGGAGGGGTATAAAGGTACACATCTCAGACACACCAGGAGGAAAAGACTTGGCATGTGAGGTGACCTTGATCAGACTATGAGGAAGGAAGCAAGGAAGAGACTGCCAGCGAGAACCACCTTTGTGAAGACTGGCCAGAGGAATTCCAGCGATCAGATCCACAGCCCACCAAGCCATCTCTGTGGGTAGTATACTTGAATCTGGGGTGTCCTCTTGTTTGATGTGGGTAATTTAAGGGTTCATAGTATTATTAATAAACTTATCGAACCTTTTACTTGTCTTTGTCCATCTTGCAACTGATGGCATCTGGGTAAAGCTTTGATATCTGGTCGAAGAATCTGAGATTTTGCAGATACAACACAGGGTTAGAATTGAATCCGGGTCCGTGGCGCTGTGAGGCAGTAGTGCTAACCACTATGCCACCGTGCTGCCCGCAATGGCATTTCAAGTGGCGATTTAAGTACTTCTTAAAAGTTGTGAGGTTTCCCGCCTCTATCACCCTTTGAGGCAGCGAGTTCCAGATTCTCACCCCCCTCTGGGTGAAAAAGTGTTTCCTCATATCTCCTCTAAATCTCCTGCTCTTTGCCCGTTTGGCCCCTCAACTAAGAGGAAAAGTACCTTCCTGTCCACCTTTTCTATGTCCTTCATAATTTTACACACCACAATCAGGTCCCCACATCCCCTCCTCTATGCACCAGGGAAAACAACCCCAGCCTATCCAGTCTCTCTTGATACAATAGCTGAAATGATCCAGTCCAGCCAACAATTGGTGAAACTCCTCTGCGCCCTCTCCAGTGCAATCACTTTCTTTCTTTTGTGGGTGACCAGGACTGCACACAGTATTCCAGCTGGGGCCTACCCAGCATTTTATACAGCTCCAGTTTAATCTCCCTGCTCTGATGTTCAGTGCCTTGGTTAATAAAGGCAAAAACCCATAGTCCTTCTTTCCAACCTTATCAATCTGCTATGCTGTCTTCAGAGATCTGTGAACATGCATACCAAGGTTCCTCTGATTCTCTGCACCTCCCAGGGTCCGACCATTCATTGTATATTCTCTTGCCTTGTTAGACCTCCCAAAATGTATGACCTCACACTTTTCACAGTTAAATTCCATTTGCCAGCCTTCTGCCCATCTAACCAGCCCTGTAATCCTTACTCGATAAATATACAATGTAAAGCCATAGACACAGACATGCTCCTCACCATTTACCACACCACCAATTTTTGTGTCGTCGGCAAACATATTTATCATACCTCCTACATTCACATCCAGATTATTAATGTATACAACAAATAACAAGGGACCCGACCCAACACTGAATCCTGCAGAACACCACTGGACACAGGCTTCCGGTCACAAAAACAACCTTTGACCATTATCCTCTGCCTATCACTAACCCAGCTTACATAGAATCATAGAATTTACTGTGCAGAAGGATCCAGTTTGCCAAATTGCCCTGGATCCCATGAGTTCTTCAACAGCCTCCCATGTGGGCCCATGTCAAAGGTTCACTAAAGTCCATGTAGACTACATCAACCACACTACCCTCATCTACATACCTAGTCACCTCATAAAATGTAATCAAATTTGTAAGACATGATCTCATTGTGATAAAACTATGCTGACTATTCTTAATTAGTCCTTGCCTCTCCGAGGGGAGATTACTTCTGTCCCTCAGAATATTTTCCATTAGTTTCCCTACCACTGAAGCTAGGCTCACTGGCCTGTAATTTCCTGGTTTGTTCCCACTTTCCTTCTTGAATAATGGCACCACATCCTCCAGTTCTCTGGCACCTCACGTGTGGCCAGAGAAGATTTGAAATTTTTTGTCTGAGCCATTGTAATCTCCTCCCTTGCCTCCCACAGCAACCTGGGATACATCTCATCTGGCCCCAGGGATTTCTCCACTTTAGACCCGTGAAAACTGTTAATACCTCCTCCCTCTCAATGTTAAGTCATTCAAGTAAATACACCTTCCAGATTTCTATCCCTACATCATCCTTCTCCTTAGTGAACACAGATGCAAAATACTGATGTAAAACCCCACCAATATCTTTTGTTTCCACACACAAATTTCCATGTTGATCCCTAATGAGCTCTTCTCTTATCTGGTCAACCTTCTGCCCTTAATATACTTTTATAACACCTTTGGCTTTTCCTTTATTTACCCACCAGTGCTTTTGCATGCCCCCTCTTCGCTCTCCAAATTTCTTTCTTGAGTGACCTTCTGTACTTTCTATATTCCCCTATTGTACTTTCTATTTCTATATTCTGCTGTTTTGAGCCCTTGATATCTACCGTAAGCTTCCCCTTTTTTTTCTTATCCAACCCTGGATATCCCTTGACATTCAGGGTTCTCTAGGCTTAATTCTCCCACCCTTGCCTTTCATGGGAACATGTTGGTCCTATGCTCTCTCTATTTCCCTTTTGAATGAATCCCACTGCCCTGATGTAGATTTTCCTACAAGTAGCTGCTCCCAGAACAAAAGAACAAAGAAAGGTACAGCACAGGAACAGGCCCTTCAGCCCTCCAAGCCTCACCGACCATGCTGCCCATCTAACCTAAAACCTTCTACACTTCCGGGATCCATATCCCTCTATTCCCATCCTATTTGTGTATTTGTCAAAACACCCCTTAAACGTCACAACTTTTTGGACAGATCCTGTCTTATTTTATTAAAATTGGCCCTCCTCCAAATAAACTTAATTTCTGGTCTATCTTTGTCCCTTTCCATAACTAACTTAGCTAACTTGCCCTTTGTGGGAGTTACTGGGTTACGGGGATAGGGTAGATACATGGGCTTGAGTGGGGTGCTCTTTGTAAGGGCTGGTGCAGACTTGATGGGCCATTTGGCTTCCTTCTGCACTGTAAATTTTATAATCTATGAACTTAAATTCTCCTGCGTTATGGTCACTGTTTCCAAAATGCTCCCCCACTTGCCTGGCTGCATTCCTCACAACTAGATCCAGCACCATAGCCTCCCTTATAGGACTTTCTACGTATTGGCATAAAAAGTGCCTTTCGCACTTTGACTGTCCCAGCTAATATTGGGAAAGTTGAAATTCCCTGATTTTTCTTACAATTCTCAGAGATTTGACCACATATCTGCCCTTCTATCTCTCCCTGACAGTTTGGGGGCGTATAGTCTACTCCAAACAATATGATCACTCCTTTTTGTTACTAAGTTCTACCCGTATGGCTTAATTTGAGGAACTTAGAACATAGAACAGTACAGCACAGAACAGGCCCTTCGGCCCTCGATGTTGTGCCGAGCAATGATCACCCCACTCAAGTCAACGTATCCACCCTATACCAGTAACCCCCCCCCCCATTAACCTTATTTTTTGGACACTAATGGCAATTTAGCATAGCCAATCCACCTAACCCGCACATCTTTGGACTGTGGGAGGAAACCGGAGCACCCGGAGGAAACCCACGCACACACGGGGAGGACGTGCAGACTCCGCACAGACAGTGACCCAGCCGGGAATCGAGCCTGGGACCCTGGAGCTGTGAAGCATTTATGCTAACCACCATGCTACCGTGCTGCCCAAAACTTACTAAGATATCATCCCCGAGTACTGCTAATTAATTAATTAATAGTGAAATTCTTCCTCTTTTACCTTTTCCTCCATCACACATGAAACATCTATACCCTGGGACATTCGGCTGCCAGTCCTGCCCTTATTTCAACCAAGTTTCTGTAATTGCCGTAATGTCATAATTCCATCTGCTGATCAACACTCTCCGAGTTGATCAGTCTTACTGATCAAAATCCCTGCACTGAAATAATTATAATTTTGCCTACTAGTCTTGCCATGTGTCTTATCATACCCCTGGACTTGTCCCATTTTCCTTCCAAGTAGCATGACCAAATCTCCCTGCTAGGATATTTGTCCCCCTCCAATTCTGGTGCAACTCATCTCTTTTATACGGGTCTCATCTGCTCCAGAAGTGATTCCAATGATCCAAGTAGCTAAAGTCGTCCCTCCTGCATCATCCCTCCAGCCACATGGTTATCTGACCTATCCTATTTCTATACTGTGGCACAGGAATAATTCCAATATCACAAGATTAGAGGTATAGTTTTTTAACCTTCTACTTGACTCCTTATATTCACTTTGCAGGATTTCATCACTCTTTCTACCTAAGTCATTTGTACCAACGTGTACAATGACCCTTGGCCAATCACCCTCCCCTTTCAGAATACCGTGTAGCCAGTCCCCATGACATCTTGCTCCTGGCACCAGGGAGGCAGCATACCATTCTGGAGTTGTGCTCGTGACCACAGAATCACCTTTCAGGTCTGTTGAAATCTACCGTGGTTAAGTGAAGTCTCGTGTACACCTAACTAAGTAGAAATTTGCACTACACGAATCGGATGCGAAATGAAATCTTTGTTGGGTGTCTATTGATCATAATTGAGAGTTTGAAATCTTCTTGTGGTTATAAATCAAATATTCTCAATAAAGCCCCTGCCAGCAAAAGAATTTAGGAGATATAATTAAACTTAGTAGCGTACAAAAGAGCTGAACTTTCAAAATACAGTAATGGTTTCTTGCTCAAAGCAAAACAGCTTAGAGTTAGAGTGTAAATATGAAAATACGAAATAAAGATAGCAAATAGTCAGGTAAATAGTATAGAGCGATTCTAGAATGAAAATGGCGGCCCGGACCACTACCTTTAAGGAATTTGTTATCAATCTGAGCCAATCTGTTTCTTCCCCTGTAACATGGTGATTGGTTTGGATGAGTTTCCAATACATTTGATGATTGGGTTGTCAGTCTTCAATATTCAACATTATCTCGTTGAACGTTAAAGTTAATATAAATGTTGCATGTGTAATTCTTAAATGTGTGTTGGAATGCAAATTCTGCTCTTATCATTGAACTGGTATGTGTTGAACTCTGCAATTCTGTTCATTTGAACAATGGAGAGTTCATATGAACTATAATGTCAATTTCACCTTCAGTAGAAATGTTGCATTTGCTTCTAGTTCGACAGCAATGTTTCAAATTCTATGCTTTTATTTTTGCAAGCTATGTGCTTTTGCAATCTGAGGTTATGTTTGATCATATTTGCAGTCTTATGATGGGATCCATTTTAAAATGATTTTTGAACTGGGCTTTAATGTTTCTAACAAAATTGCTAATTTATGATCCTTTTACTTATCAGAAATAGCAGGTTTCCTTCAGTCCTCCCTTTTAATAGATTGAAAGATTAAATGAGATGTATCATAATAAAATAAAAGGAAGAAGAAATACGACAGGATAGGTAAAAGCGTAAAGAAGAACTCATTCACATTGTCTTTGATGGTTTCCTTGTTTGAAAACAACCTTCAACAATAGAGCAGGCAAGCTTTGCATTTCCAGCATTACAGCAAAAATCCTTAAAGAATTATTATTATACAATAACAATTAATCAATGAATTGAATTTGATTCTACTGATTCAGTATTAATCTTTTAGAATACATTAGTAATACAGTCAAAGAATTGATAGCTTAGTAACGGTTCAACAATAATATTTTTGTTCCATTTCATTGACTGGTGGTGCAATGGGATTAATGTGAATCATTCTGATTGGTGGGGCCCTGCGTTTAGTGAATAGTTGGCTAACGCATTTTATGTAGTTATGTAGATGATGAATTCTGTGACACAAAAGAAAAAGAAAAAGACTATGGACATTGCTGTGGGTCCCAACCACCCGCAAAGTTTCTCCCAGATAGAGATATCTGAGGGTGTGTCAAGCTTTGTGACTTCATTTTGAATGTGTGCTGCCAGATCTTTAACTTGTTTTGAGTTATCTGGAATGAAAGTGCAACACTCCGCACCAATCAGGGAGCAGGTGCCACCTTTCTCGGCTAGCACATAGTCAAGTGCCATCCGATTTTGTAATGCCACGGTTCAAATTGCTCGCATTTTGTCAGAGATTTTATTTAGGGCAGTGGTGGTATCATCAGCTACATTTTGTACGATGGTTGTTGTTTTATTTAATTTGTTGGAAACCCTTGTCTCCCAATAAAAAGGAATAATTTTAGCATAGATTGCGTCTGGTGCACTGAGGGCACGTTTATTTCTGAGGGCGGCGCCAAAGGCCTTCCATGCCGGCCGGCGGGGTGTAGCCATGCTGGCCACGCAAAATGGACACTGAGCCAAACTATAATGGAAGGCTGCTGAGAAACAGACAGTTCAGCCAGAACAGCAGTCTGCAAAGAGCAGTTTGCATTCTGCAGCAGCAGAAACCAGTTTGGGCTCAGGTGGAAAGACCTTAGCTAGGTGCAAATGGCAAAACGCTTTGCATGCTAATGAGGCCATCAGACTTGAACACCCACACAATAGATACATTTGGTTCTGAATGGACACATTCCAATCAAGACCCAGACATCGAGGCACCAGAAACCTCCGAACAAAAGGACATAAGAAACGCCCCCTCCATCACGGAGACCCCCTCGCATTGGGGAATTAATCCAGTATCGATAAGAAATTGATCCAATAGGTAGAGCCCGCCCGAGAAGAGGGAAGGACAACGGAACCCCTATAAAAGATAGGGACCTCGTGTTGTCCGGTCTGTTAAACCTGTGCTCCGGCCTCGACTGACACCTGGTATCCTGACTCCAGCCGTTGAGCACCAGCCGCCGAAACCGTAAGTTCAACGCTCGCTACGCGATCCAAGCCCGCTAGACTCCCAAGTGCCAGAACGCTTGCTGAAGGCTGCAGACAAAACCAGGACGAAGGCCTCGTTCTCTGACCTTGCCTGTTCCTGTTAGATAAGTATTCTGTTTGCTTATGTTTAGTTGTAGCTTAGTCTCTTAGTGTGTGTGCATGAGTATTTATTATTAACTGTATAATAAATATTGATCGTTTGAACTTGACTAATCGGTGTATCGTCTTTATTACTTTGAATTTGACCTTGGAATACTTGTGACGTTGCCTATACGGCAGCTGGCGACTCCAGAGCTTAAATAATTACATAGAACAGAGCCTAGCAGTGTTAAGCACACGTCGAACTCGGAGGCGTGTTAATACACTCCAATAAACGCGTTTTACGCCCATAGTAAAACGTGCAACATTTAGTGGCGACATCCGCCGGGACCCTGTTGTAAGTGGAAACACCACAGTGTCCAGGACCCTGAAATTTGAATTAGAACTCCAAATTGCAGAGAAAGAAAGAGATCACAAGTATTCAAGGTGTTCAAAATAATAAGCGAAATTCGGAAGTGTGTTTTAGTGCATGCGTACTAACAGGGCTGTAAGGTAAAACTGAAAGCTTTTTGTTGCGACAAACTTTCGGTAGTTTTGTAATCGGAAAATAGCGTAAGCCGTACCCTTTTCACGAAACACCACCCCAGCAACCCCCTGTTCCAAATTATAAAAAGAGAGTCAGAGGAAATGGCCATGCAGGCAATGGAACGTCTGATGGATCCAGCAAAGTTTGTGGTCGCAGCGACCAGCAGCAGTAGCAGAGTAGGCCAGTGTCCCACGTGGGAGCTGGAACTCCGCAAATATTTACAAGGAAAGGGATGGCCCCTTTGGAAAGAGTTTTGTGCAAATGAGGAGACAGGTCCCGGGAGTATAGGTCATACTTGGTGGGAGAACCTCTCTCAAATACACAAAAAGAGTTTAAGTAAAGCACGCAAGCCGATGGCGATTGTGTCCTGCTTGGCACAGTTGCGAGGCGCAGAGGAGGTCATCAGGACGCTCCGGGCAGATTTAGAGGAAAGGAACCGAATGAGTAAGGTCGATGTCAGGGACATCGAGAAAGAAAACCTGGATCTTAAAGGGAAGTTGGCAGAGAAGGGTAGAGAGGTGGATGATGCCAAGAGGGCTCACCAGTCTTGTCTAGCTCATCTGAACAGTTCCCAGACCCAGTATGAGAAAGCCTATCAGGACGTGCAACGTGCCGTTCTGATAAGACAGGAATCGGAGAAGCAGGTGGAGGCATTGCAGAGGCAATGTTCGGATCTCAAAGCAGCTTTGAGAGCACTCCACGCTGCAACGACCGAACAAAGACAAAGCACAGTTGACCACGCGAAATGCAGAAAACAGATTGCGGAACTGCAATCTCTGCTTTCGGTGCAGAATGGCTTCCAAAGCACCTTTGGAGCTCAGTTAGATGGGGAAAACGCCCCAGATTGGCAGGAATTAAGCGAGACAGCGCAGCGTTATGTTCAGGGAACATGTGCGCCCGCAGCTCAGCAGAAACGACAGGCACCCCAACCCCCCACAGCTCAGATCATAACCGCACCCATGAATCCCGTAACCACACAGAGGAAAGCCGAATCAGAAGGCGCCCCAGACATAACTTACACCACCCCTTTAACAGTAACCCAGCTAAGGGACGCTTGTGAAAAGATCACTCCGTTCCTCCCCACCGCAGACCCCCACCAGTTCTTCGCGAAAGTAAAACAGCAGGCTACCATGTACGGCCTGGATGAGAGAGAGCAGGTTAAGCTCACCGTGTTGAGCTTAGACCAGAGTGTAGTGGCAGCCCTCCCCGACCCACAGAACGTGGCAGGAGGCAGCCTAGAGGAGATGCACACTGCCATTTTAGATGCCATCGGGTACAATAGAGGTGACCCCGTAGAAGGCTTGAATAAGTGCAGGCAGAAGAGATCTGAACACCCCACAGCATTCGCCGGAAGGCTGTGGATTCACTTCAGCGCAGTTTTCGGACAGCTAGATAGAGCGCATTTAACCCGCGAAAACATGGTTAAATGGACGCGCACAATTATCTCACACGCAACAGAAGCAGGACAGAGCGCTTGCAATAGTTACGACCCCTCAGAAGAGGCCCATAACGAAAAATGGGTCCTCAAAAGATTGTCCCGCGCTTGGGAGCAATCGCTTCAGGCAAAAGCAAAGGTTAGATCCCCAGAAGAGGCTCAGGCTGCTGCAGATATCCAAGCAGTCAGAGAGCACCAGAAGCCCGCATGGGTAAATGAAGGCAAGAGCAGCCCTCAACAGAAAGGACAGGAATGCTATAACTGTGGACAGTTAGGGCATTGGGCAAAAGAGTGTAATGCACCCCAGCGATCTCAGAGAGGCCAGCAGACAGGCACTCTGAACCGCAACAAGGCAAAACCCATCCACAATGTAGCAGTACAGTCAGGACCCACCAATGTGGACGAGACGAACTGACGGTGTTCGGGCTCCCCCACTTGGGTCTGTGACACACTATGGGACTCATCAGGGAGGCCCGTAGTCACGGCGAAAGTAAAAGGGAAGCCCATAGAGTTATTGTGGGACACAGGAGGATCCCGCACCACCATTAACTCCACAACCACGGCACACGCAGACACGTGGCCGACCACCTCCACCATCACACTTAGCGGGTTCACCGGACACTCGCAGCAGGGACATATCACAGCACCCGTAGCGATCCAGCTAGGGAACATTAGCACAAGGCACCCCGTAGTTTTAGTAAATCTTCCCCGGACAGCAGAGCACATCCTGGGGATAGATTTTATGAACGCCCACAGCTTGTCGTTCGACCCAGTGAACCAGTGTGTCTGGCGAATGGCGAGATCAGACAGAGCCCCAGCCACCCTCACAGTAGGAGACTACGCTAATCGGATTAGCGCAGTGGGAGAGTACTCATTCGACCTGACTACACTCCACACCGACAGACAAATTAAGGCCCTACTAAACAAACACAGGACAGCATTTGCAAGTCACCGTCATGACTGTGGCAGAATGACTGGACACGTTCATGTTACCGGACAGGACCCCCGACCGCAAAAGCAGTATAGATTTCCCCTCGAGGCAGAGGTGGAAATAGAAAAAGTTATAGGCAGCTTGTTGGACCAAGGTGTACTAAGAACGGTAGCCTCCACCAACAATGCCCCTATTTGGCCAGTGAGGAAGCCCGATGGATCATGGCGTCTGACCATCGATTATCGGGAACTCAACAAAGTAACCCCCGCAGTAGCCCCAACGGTAGCTACTAGTCCCGAGACCATGCTCAAGCAGGGTCTCAACGCCAAGTACTTCACGGTATTGGACATCAGTAATGGATTCTGGTCAATACCATTGGCAAAAGCGTGCCAATACAAATTCGCATTCACTTTCAAAACTCAGCAGTACACGTGGACATGCCTCCCACAGGGATTCCACAATTCACCCTCCATTTTCCACCGACAGCTGGCAAGTGGATTAGAAAAATTTTCCCGACCCGATTGTCTGGTCCAGTATGTAGACGACCTACTACTGCAGACAGACACAAAGGCAGAGCACATTTCGCTTCTGGCCGAACTCCTAGAACTCTTAACTGAAATTGGCTGTAAAGTTAACCCGAAAAAGGCCCAAATATTGGAAAGTAAAGTGATGTATTTGGGATCAGTCATCACGCACGGCAAACGCGAGATCGAATTCAAAAGAATTGATTCGATTGTCAAATTGCCCCTTCCCCAGAATGTATCAGCCCTCCGGTCGTTTTTAGGACTGGTTGGCTATTGTCGGAACCACATCGACGGATTCGCGACAAAAGCCGCCCCACTTTCAGACCTCCTTAAGAAAGGAGCTCCCTGGGAATGGCTTCCGCAGCATACAGGCGCTGTGGAGGAGTTGAAACGAGCCCTTAGTGCAGCACCCGCGCTGCTAGTCCCCGACCAACTTTCACCGTACGCAATAGAGGTAGCGAGCACCGATCTGACCCTCTCGGCCGTGTTGCTTCAGGAACGGCACGAGCAGCTAAGACCAGTGGCTTATGCCTCCCGACTGTTAGACCCGGTAGAACAAGGATTTTCAGCCTGTGAGAGGCACCTCCTTGCTGTCTTCTGGGCAGTGCAGTATTTCTCATACATCACCGGACTAAACCCCATCACCATTCTAACCGAACACACACCCACACAGCTACTACTAGACGGTCGACTGAAGGACGGTTCAGTTAGCCAGATTAGGGCAGCTAGATGGACCCTACTTTTACAAGGACGGGACATTACAGTAAAACGGACACGCACCCACACATACTTAGCCGACAACCTCCAATACCCCGGACAGCCCCATGACTGTGAAATTGTAGCTCCCCTGCACAACACAGGACCCTTTTTAGCAAAAACACCCCCCAGGAAGATAGGGAACCCGAAACAAAGCCCCCAGCCCACAGACACGTGTGGACCCTTGAGGATTTATGTAGACGGTTCCTCCACAGTTTTAAATGGTGAGCGTATCACAGGATGCGGCATCTATGTAGAGGACGCGCAGGGGCGCGCTCTCGAAGAAATCGCTCTTAAGTTACCAGGTCACTTAGGCGCGCAGGCAGCAGAGCTAGCAGCCATAGCGTACATAGTGGACCACCCCGATTCTTTCCCCAGCCCAGCAGACATATATTCAGACAGCTTATATGTCTGTAACAGTTTAACCGATTTTCTGCCCCTGTGGAGGACACGAGGTTTTGTCTCCGCAGACGGGAAACCCCTTCCATCAGCCCCTCTACTCCAGCATATTTTAGCGAAAGCGAAGGACAGGACCTTCGGCATTATAAAAGTTCGCAGCCACCATAGGTCATCACCACCTGGGAATGTAAAAGCCGACGCGTTGGCTAAGGCAGGTTCCAGGAGAGGACACTTATGGACCCCCCCAGCTAGCGCACCAGCTAGCGCCCCTGTGAGCGCAGTCCAAGTCTCACAGACTGATATTAAAGATCTCGTGGCAGCACAAAAACAGGACGGAGACCTCAGGGAGGTTTTCAAGGGAAACTTTGTGCCTGCTTACGAGCACTTTAAACACGCACTGACCACACATGAGGGTGTGATCATTAAGGACCGACTTTATGTGGTCCCACAGCAGGACAGGAATCAGATGATTGCCTTGTTCCATGACGGACACGGGCATCAGGGAATTGATGCAACAACGAGGCACCTCAGGCAACTCTGTTGGTGGCCTGATCTCAGGAATGATGTAACGCACTACATAGAGAATTGCCTGATTTGTGCTCAGAATAACCCGGAGCGGTATTCTAAGAAAGCACAACTTCGGCATACTCGCCCAGTTAACGGCCCTTGGACAAACCTCCAGATCGACTTTATAGGTCCATTGCCCCCTTGTCGGAATGGCTATAAATACGTTCTGGTGGTGATAGATACCTTTACCAAATGGGTAGAGGCATTTCCCTCACGAACAAACACAGCTAAGACAGCTGCAAAGATCCTGACCCACCACATCTTCACGAGATGGGGTTTACCCCGAAGTATCGATTCGGACCAGGGATCTCACTTTACAGGACGGGTCATGAGGAACGTCCTGACAATATTCGGAATCAAACAGAACTTCCACATTGCGTATCATCCACAGTCCAGCGGGATTGTGGAGCGCATGAATCGGACCCTAAAAACTACCCTTAGGAAAATGGTTCAACAGAACAATTCCACATGGGATTCAGTGCTCCCATTTGCACTTATGTTCATAAGGAACACTGTCTCCACATCGACAGGATACACCCCACACACACTCATGACCGGACGCCCTATGAAAGGTACAGAATTCCTTTTAGGACTGGACATGACAAGCCCCGAAGTGACGGCCCTCACACATGAAAAGGCAGTTAGAGATCTAGTTGAGACTGTGAGGTCTGCACAGCTCGCAGCCGCAGTCCAGCTAGGGAAACGCCGACAGCAACGGACTGCCTGTTTCAACAAGACCGTACACACCACAGAATTCCAGGTTGGGCAACAGGTAATGTTATCTGTTTATAACCCCAGCAGTTTTTTTGCTCCAAAATATTCCGGTCCCTACTCAATTTCGGACAAAATTAGCCCCTCCGTGTACAGAATAAAGTATCCTAATGGAAAGACCGCGTGGTTCCATATAAACCAGTTAAAGGCATATGGAACACAGGCCAACCATGCCCACCATGTCCTGCTAGACGCAGCAGAACACTTCACCCCGCCCACCAGAGACACTTTTCCACCATCCCCCTCACAGACCAGTTCATCCACGGACTCGCCCAAGACTCCGCCCACAGACCACTACAGACCACGCCCCGACACGCCCACAAGCTGCCACAGCAGAGACAGTAGGACAGACACTGACTCTGAAGACAGCGACACCACACAGCCATACAGCCCACACTGCACCACCTACGACCCCGACTCCAGTGACCCCATGGAAGTCACCTACCTCAAAAACCCAGAACCACCACCCGACCCCGACTACCCCGACAACACACTCGACGCCACACAATGGCACAGGGACAATTCCTACAGACTTGTCCGCAATGATGAAAGTGACCCCCGGTCACACAACTCCAAAATAGCATGCCTGATCCACACAAGGGTGTGGGATCCGGGAGAGCAGGACGACACGGTGTCTGACTCCCGACACGGCAACCCCTTTGTGACCCTGTTCACAGAGGCAGAATCAAAGTGAGGTGTCCAGATGATGTAAGATAGGAATCGTTTGAGGGAAACGATGTCCTTTCTGATGGAACCTGCACGTATGTTTGTCTTCGTTTTATGTTTGTTTGTCTCCGGATTGTACAATGTTTCAGTTGGAGGATGGACATCTTCTTTTCAGCTGAAAAGATTGTGACCACCTCACATACACGTTAGCTTGTCCGCAGATACTTCTGAGAACTTCGGTTTGATTGGAGATCTTTTCCAAAGTTGTAAGGCCACACGCCAAATAGTTTATCTGCAGATATCTCTGAGAACTTCAGTGATGTCCTCAGTTGGAGCATCTTGGCTCCCTTGGTTTTTAGGTGCCCCTCTATTCGGCAAAATAGAGGCTGCAAGTCATGGTAAACACATTCGTACCCGTTTCTTTCCAGGTTACTCAGGCAGTGGACAAACGGCACTGAGGACCCGCCCTGTCTGAGAACCAACCCTTGGTCAGCCAAGCTCGGGTATGGCACAGCACGCCCTACCCGGGGATCCCATCCAACTCGTACCCGTAGCGGCCCATACGCAACTCATTCGGACGTTTCTTTCCAAATTTTGTTTTCATTTTACGTTAGGTAGCCCTTCGGCCGCCATCCCACATGCTATTTACATCCGGGAACATTCGGATGGTAAATCAGCAATGCCTGCGAGACGGCTCGCAGAAGGAAGGATTGTTAGGTGTATGCTGGTCTTTAAATTCGCTTTTTGAAAAAAAAAATGAGGGGAGTCACAGGGTGTGACTTAGCCAGTCATTTTTAAGGGTCAATTGGGTTTTGAAAGACAGATGCACTAACAAGTAAAGGTCTTAAACTGTGTATTGACAGATACTGTGCTTGATCCCAAAGGTTTCAAAGGACGAGACAGAGGTCGAAGCCAGGATTGTCAATACCGGAGGAAGAAGGAAGAGAAAGAGGAAGAACAGCAAAATGATGGAAGCCCACTTATTACTATTTAATGTCATATGTATATGTGTTGAAACAAGACACGTTTCCCCCACAACCCCCACCGTAAATGTTTCTAGTACAGCAAACCCCCAGTGCTCAGCTCTGATCAGCGAGGTTCAGACCTGGTGTACTAAATTCATGACGTGGTACTCCATGTCCTACATAATCGAATCACTGTTGGTGATTGCGATCCTCACCATCCTAGTGCAGACCCTCAGGTTGAGGAAATGGAAGAGGAGAGCCTCTCGTTCCAGCACCTCACCCATCTATAGAGTGCAATCCCCCATCTTCGGATTCCACCAAACCCCTCAACCCCTCACTGATTACAACACTCTGTAAATAAAATTCAGCCATGTATTATATTGTTCCATACTCGACTGCCGAGTTGGGAAGTGTGATGTTGTGGTGTGAATGGTTAAGGTTTAGAGTGATTAAATGTTTAAGTTAAGGTTAAGGTTAATAGTGATAGGTAGAGGTTCCCAATTGTAGTAATGCATGTCCCTTTGACATAGGGCCAAGTAGAAATGTTAGTTAAATTTTTTTCTCTTCTTCCCATAGTTTAGAACAGAGTAGAACAGGAACTGGCAAGAGGTCAGAACACAAGGAGGCAAAGTACATAGGTGATCCTTCACAATAGTATGATTGTGAGGATCACAAGGAGGGAATGTAGCCATGCTGGCCACGCAAAATGGACACTGAGCCAAACTATAATGGAAGGCTGCTGAGAAACAGACAGTTCAGCCAGAACAGCAGTCTGCAAAGAGCAGTTTGCATTCTGCAGCAGCAGAAACCAGTTTGGGCTCAGGTGGAAAGACCTTAGCTAGGTGCAAATGGCAAAACGCTTTGCATGCTAATGAGGCCATCAGACTTGAACACCCACACAATAGATACATTTGGTTCTGAATGGACACATTCCAATCAAGACCCAGACATCGAGGCACCAGAAACCTCCGAACAAAAGGACATAAGAAACGCCCCCTCCATCACGGAGACCCCCTCGCATTGGGGAATTAATCCAGTATCGATAAGAAATTGATCCAATAGGTAGAGCCCGCCCGAGAAGAGGGAAGGACAACGGAACCCCTATAAAAGATAGGGACCTCGTGTTGTCCGGTCTGTTAAACCTGTGCTCCGGCCTCGACTGACACCTGGTATCCTGACTCCAGCCGTTGAGCACCAGCCGCCGAAACCGTAAGTTCAACGCTCGCTACGCGATCCAAGCCCGCTAGACTCCCAAGTGCCAGAACGCTTGCTGAAGGCTGCAGACAAAACCAGGACGAAGGCCTCGTTCTCTGACCTTGCCTGTTCCTGTTAGATAAGTATTCTGTTTGCTTATGTTTAGTTGTAGCTTAGTCTCTTAGTGTGTGTGCATGAGTATTTATTATTAACTGTATAATAAATATTGATCGTTTGAACTTGACTAATCGGTGTATCGTCTTTATTACTTTGAATTTGACCTTGGAATACTTGTGACGTTGCCTATACGGCAGCTGGCGACTCCAGAGCTTAAATAATTACATAGAACAGAGCCTAGCAGTGTTAAGCACACGTCGAACTCGGAGGCGTGTTAATACACTCCAATAAACGCGTTTTACGCCCATAGTAAAACGTGCAACAGGGGCGCAAACCACTCCGGGGCCGGCCTAGCCCCTGAAGGTGCGGAGGATTCCGCACCTTTGGGGCGGTCTGACGCTGGAGTGGTTCACGCCACTCAATCCCGCCGGGACCTCCTGCCCTGCCGGGAGAATCCCGCCCATAATCTTTGCATAGAACTCCGGCTGAATGGGCGACTGTGGCCCTCCTAGCTGGAGCAGCCAGCAGCCTCTACCCATCTAGAGAATTTATCCACTATTACAAGGACATCATTGTACTTTTGGAATGTAGGAGGGGTGATGTAGTCTACCTGTATATCCTGGAACAGTCCTGCAGGAAAAGGAGCTTTTGGTTGAGGTATTGATGTTATAGGTCCCAAGTTGTTCTTTTGACAGGTTACACAACGGTTTGATACCAATTGTGCATTTTGACTCCTTTGCCACATCAACTCCTCTGGAATTGATCCTGATGGAACCATCAATTCACCAGACACGTGTTTCCGATATGAATCTAGGCTTTAATCAACTTACTTCAGAGCCAGCCTGGTACCCGTTGATGAACTCTTAGTGAACTCAGGCTGACTCTGGACAAGGGTATTTATACAGCTGCACTAGGGGGAGGAGTCGTGGGCGGAGCCAAGGGTGGAGCCCAGTACAAGTCCCTGAGTACTCCCAGAGCTACTCCCCCCTAGTGGTAGGATAGCGCTACTGCGCTTACAAAGACAGTGTGAATTATCATATATACATATATATATTACATTCACCACAGATCCATCATTTGTTGAGGTGATAGATGTCCCCATGAATGGATTTGTTGGGGGCAGAAAAGGCAACAATGCTTGTGGTGCTACTGGTTTATCAATCTGAACTTATCTCCATATATTATCATCATACAACTGAATACCTGATTCTAACCATGCCCATTTTTCTTCCTGTGTACAATCATGTTGCATTTCCCATAGATCCTGTAATAAGCTGGTCACTCCCAATTTGTAAATGTGACTGAATTCCTCCTGCCATTGAGAGGCAGCTTCCCTTGCTGCTTGGTCCGCAAGAGTGTTTCCTTTTGCTTCCATAGTGTCTTCATGAGTATGGGCTTTACATTTTAGAATTGTTACTTCTTTTGGCAAGACCATGGCTTCCAGAAGATCTCGTACTTCCTTTCGGATCGGTGTTCCTGCTGTTGTGAGAAATCCTCTTTTTCTCCATAGGTGGCCCAAATCATGTGCTACTCTAAAACCATATCGAGTGTCAGGAGAGATGTGAGCTGTTTTATCTTTTGCCACATGACATGCTTCTGTTAGTGCCTTTAGTTCAGCCTGTTGAGCTGATGTTCCTGGGGATAAACTTCCTTCAGCTAATACTTCATATGGACTGCCCACCCAGTTTTCCTGACACATTGTCAATAAAAGAGGAACCATCTGTTAATAGGACTAAATCTGGGTTCTGTAATGGTTCTTCTTCTGCTAATTATTCCATTATTTTCACACAGTCATGGTCTTCTCCCTCTCCTCCCTTTTGTTCCTCGGGAAGTGGGAGCAAAGATGATGGGTTTACAGGACTGGCTCTGTGAAAATATAGGGTGGGAGCTTCCAAAACTGCTGTCCATCCAGTCCATCTAGCTGATGTAACTTGTGATTCTGTCTTCATGGATAGTAGAGAATGGATTGCATGTGGGCATTTAATAGTTACCTGTTGGTCTAAGACAAGCCCTGATGTTGCCATTACAGCTCGACACGTGGCTTCCATGGCTCTTAAGCAGCTGTCATATGCTAGTGCCACGTTTTCAAGTTTAATGGAGTAGTTAGTATCTTACTGGTCTTAACTGGTCACCATGGGCGGGATTCTGTGATCCTGAGGCTAAGTATTGACGCCGTTGCATTTCTCGACGGCGTCAGCTCGACTTCAGGATCAGCGATTCTGGCCCCTACAGGGTGCCAGCACGGCACTGCAGTGGTTCACGCCACTCCAGCTGCTGATCCCAGCGTCAAATGGGTGCCGCGGGATCTGTGCATGCGCAGTGGCACCGAC
The DNA here is from genome assembly GCF_902713615.1 of Scyliorhinus canicula. Classification (NCBI taxonomy): domain Eukaryota; kingdom Metazoa; phylum Chordata; class Chondrichthyes; order Carcharhiniformes; family Scyliorhinidae; genus Scyliorhinus; species Scyliorhinus canicula. The sequence goes on along the minus strand of NC_052166.1, from coordinate 13,179,389 downwards.
GCCAACGCGCGCATGCGCAGTGGCTTCCTTCAACGCGCCGACCCCATCTCAACATGGCGCAGGGCTACTGGGGCCGGCGCGGAAGAAAGGATGCCACCAGCCAGAGAGGCCAGCCCACCGATTGGTGGGCCCCGAAGCGGGCCAGGCCACATCGGAGGCCTCCCCCCTCCCACCCGCAAGGTCGAACCCACTCCTCCACTATCCTGGCTAAGACTGCGAACACTCAAATTGAGGTTCCCAAAGGTACAGGAGGAGCTGGTAGAAGGGTTGGGGGCGCCGATAGAGCTGCAGGAGCTAATTAAAGGGATAGGCCAGATGCAGGCGGGGAAGGCGCCGGGGCCGGATGGGTTCCCGGTGGAGTTTTACAGGAAATTTGTGGACCTGGTGGGCCCAGTGCTGGTGAGAGCCTTTAATGAGGTGCGCGAGGGGGGGGGTTCTGCCCCCAACAATGTCGCAGGCCCTGATCTCCTTGATTTTGAAGCGGGACAAGGACCCGGTCCAGTGCGGGTCCTACAGGCCTATCTCCCTCTTAAATGTAGATGCCAAGCTGTTAGCAAAGGTCCTGGCAACCAGGATAGAGGATTGTGTGCCGGGGTAATCCATGAAGACCAGACGGGGTTCGTGAAGGGACGCCAACTTAACACAAATGTCCGGAGATTGTTAAACGTGATTATGATGCCGGCAGTGGAGGGGGAGGCGGAGATAGTGGTAGCGCTAGACGCGGAGAAGGCATTCGATAGGGTGGAGTGGGAATACTTGTGGGAGACGTTGGAAAGGTTTGGGTTTGGGGAGGGATTTATCAAGTGGGTAAAGCTGCTCTATTCGGCCCCGATGGCGAGTGTGGTAACAAACGGGAGGAGGTCAGAATATTTTGGGCTCCATCGAGGTACTAGGCAGGGATGTCCCCTATCCCCCTTACTCTTTGCATTAGCGATTGAACCGTTAGCGATGGCACTGAGGGGTTCAGGGGGGTGGAGGGGACTGACAAGGGGAGGGGAGGAGCATCGGGTCTCGCTCTATGCGGATGACCTGTTGCTGTATGTGGCAGACCCGGAGGGGGGAATGCCGGAGGTTATGGAAATACTAGCGGAGTTCGGGGACTTTTCGGGATATAAATTAAATCTGGGGAAAAGTGAGGTCTTTGTAATACACTCGGGAGACCAGGGGGAGGGAATTGGGAGGCTCCCCTTCAAAAGAGCAGTAAAAAGTTTCAGGTACTTGGGGGTGCAGGTGGCAAAGAACTGGGGGACCCTCCACAAGCTGAACTTTTCTAGGCTGGTGGAACAGATGGAGGAGGAGTTTAAGAGGTGGGACATGGTGCCGCTGTCGCTGGCAGGGAGGGTGCAGTCAGTTAAAATGACGGTCCTCCCGAGGTTCTTGTTTTTGTTCCAGTGTCTGCCCATCTTCCTCCCTAGGGCCTTTTTCAAGAAGGTAACGAGTAGTATCATGGGGTACGTGTGGGCACATGGCACCCCTAGAGTTAGAAGGGTCTTTTTGGAGCGGAGTAGGGATAGTGGAGGGCTGGCGTTACCCAATCTTTCAGGATATTACTGGGCGGCAAATGCATCGATGGTACGAAAGTGGATGATGGAAGGGGAGGGGGCAGCTTGGAAGCGTATGGAGAGGGCGTCCTGTGGCAACATAAGCTTAGGGGCACTGGTAACGGCACCATGGCTGCTCCCTCCCACGAGGTATACCACGAGCCCGGTGGTGGCGGCCACCCTCAAGATCTGGGGGCAGTGGAGGCGACACAGGGGGGAAGTGGGGGGTTTGATAAGGGCACCACTAAGAGGGAACCACAGATTTGCACCGGGAAATACAGGAGGGGGATTTCTGAGCTGGCAGAGGGTGGGCATTAGGCAACTGAAGGACTTGTTTATAGAGGGGAGGTTTGCGAGCTTGGGAGAGCTGGAGGAGAAATTCGGGCTCCCCCCGGGGAACACGTTCAGGTACCTCCAAGTGAAGGCATTTGCCAGACGACAGGTAGAGGGGTTTCCCGTGCTTCCCGACAGGGGGGCGAGTGATAGGGTGCTATCAGGGGTCTGGGTCGGGGAGGGGAAGATCTCGGACATTTATAAGATTATGCAGGAGGTGGAGGAGGTACCAGTAGTGGAGTTGAAAGACAAGTGGGAGGTAGAGCTGGGGGAACAGATAGAGGATGGGACATGGGCAGACGCCCTAGAGAGGGTCAACTCGTCGTCGTCATGTGTGAGACTGAGTCTCATTCAATTTAAGGTACTGCATAGAGCCCACATGACGGGGACAAGGATGAGTCGGTTTTTCGGGGGTGAAGACAGGTGTATTAGATGTTCGGGAAGCCCTGCGAATCATGCACATATGTTTTGGGCATGTCCGGCACTGGAGGAGTTCTGGAAGGGGGTGGCAGGGACGGTGTCGAGAGTGGTGGGGTCCAGGGTCAAGCCTGGATGGGGACTTGCGATCTTCGGGGTTGGGGTGGAGCCGGGGGTACAGGAGGCGAGGGAGGCTGGAATATTAGCCTTTGCGTCCTTGGTGGCTCGGAGGAGGATCCTGATTCAGTGGAGGGACGAAAGGCCTCCAAGTGTTAACACCTGGTTAAACGACATGGCAAACTTCATCCAATTGGAAAGAATCAAATTCGCCCTGAGAGGGTCGGTGCAGGGGTTTTTCAGGCGATGGCAACCCTTCCTGGACCTCTTAGATCAGAGATAGAAACTGAGGTCGTGACAGCAGCAACCCGGGAGGGGAGGGGAGGGCGGGAGGGAGGGGGGGGGGGAGGGTGTGGGGGAGGGGAGGGGGGGGGGAGGGGGGATAACAACGAAGGAAATACGGTATCGGTGGTGTCACGGGCAAGGCCTGCCCGAGGACACTGCCAGAAACGACAAGGTGGTCTGGCGGCCGGTTCGTAGGCGGGGAGGGGGAGGCGGGGGGGGGCGCGCGGGTAGGGGGTGGGGGGGATTCTTGTTAAGTAGGGGGGTTTGACTTTGTTTTGATATAATTCAAATGTAGGGGGGGTTAAAATGTCTGTACTCTGAAAAATTTCTTCAATAAAAAGTATTTAAAAAAAAAAAGACTGCGAACACTCCAGCCCAGAATCTTCCCAATTTTTCACAACCCCAAAACATGTGCGCATGATTCGCTGGCCCCCGCCCACACCTCTCACACTCATCTGCTACCCCCTGAAAGAACCCACTCATTCTTGCCCGAGTCATATGCACCCTGTGCACCACCTTAAACTGTATCAGGCTCATCCTTGCACAAGAGGAGGTCCTGTTTACCCTTTGCAGTGCCTCACTCCATATTCCCCAATTGATCTCCATTCCTAACTCTGCTTCCCATTTCTCCTTGATCTTCACCACCCGCTCGCCTCCCTGCTCCCCCAGCCACTTATATAATTATTCCCTCCCCTTCCACATCCGGAAGCAGCAGTCGCTCCAGCAGGGTGTATCCCAGCAATCTAGGGAACCCCATCCACACCTTTGTGCAAAGACCCTAACCTGTAGATACCTGAACTCACTGCCCCTCGGCAACGCTACCTTAGCTCCTCCAGACTGGCGAATCCTTCCTCCAAATACAAATCCCTCACCTTGACCAGCCCCACTTCCCTCCACCTCCTGTATACATTATCCATCCCCCTCCGGCTCAAACCCATGATTCTCGCACAGCGGCGTTAGCACCGACATCCCTTCCTCCCTAAAATGCCTCAACGACCTGTTTGATCTTCTGCAACCACCCCCGGGCCACAATCCTCCATCCTCCCCGCCAACACCTTAGCCAATACTTTCACATCCACGTTCAATAGTGATATCATAGAATTTACAGGGCAGAAGGAGGCCATTTGGCCCATCGAGTCTGCACCGGCTCTTGGAAAGAGCACCCTACCCAAGGTCAGCACCTCCACCCTATCCCCATAACCCAGTAACCCCACCCAACACTAAGGGCAATTTTGGACACTAAGGGCAATTTATCATGGCCAATCCACCTAACCGGCACATCTTTGGACTGTGGGAGGAAACCAGAGCACCCGGAGGAAACCCACGCACACACGGGGAGGATGTGCAGACTACGCACAGACAGTGACCCAAGCCGGAATTGAACCTGGGACCCTGGAGCTGTGAAATAATTGTGCTATCCACAATGCTACCGTGCTGCCCCTGCCCAAAGGCACAACCTAATGACCTCCCCCTCCCTCTCAACCCCACTCTTCAGCTCAAATAAGAAGGCCTCCTGTTGGCCTTACCCTCCCCCACCCAAACAAGGACTTCTCCTGAACTCCAGGTAGCCTTTTCCAAAAACAAACAAACAGATGTTAAACACAAACAGTCCCATAAAACAGGAGGGGGACGGGAACATCCATCCCCCCATAAACGTTTCACCCCTACAACTCCTTACAATCTCAACATTGAACAGAAACCACCACCCCCACAAACAAAGGTGAAAATCCCCCAATCGCTGCACCCACTTCAAACATGCTCCCGACCATTACATAGTGCCAGCATCCTGTTTCCCAAGCATTGTCCGCTCAATTCTCCCCCAGTTTATGCTCCTTAATGAAGTCTTTGGCCGCTTCTGAGGTCTTCAAATAATATTCCCGGCCTCCGAACGTCACCCATAATTTTGCCGGGTAGAGCACCCCAAACCTGATGTGACGCCGGTACAGCACCACCTTGGACTTGTTGAAACCTGCCCGCCATTTTGCCAACTCGGCTCCGATGTCCTGATAAATCCGGACGTTATTTCCCTCCCAGTCGCAGCTACGCTTCTCCCTGGCCCACCGTAGAATTTTCTCTTTCTCCACAAGTTTATAGAGTCTCACGATCACCGCCCGTGGCAGCTCCCCAGCTCCAGGCTTTTGCCTCAGAGACCTGTGCGCTCGGTCCACTTCAGGTGCCTTATCCAGCACCCCTTCTGCCACCAGTCCCTCCAGCATCCTCGAGACGTACCTCGTGGCTCTCACACCTTCCACTCCTTCAGGCAGGCCCACTACTTGCAGGTTCTGTCTTCTCGAGGTATTCTCCTGCTCCTCAACCTTTGCCCTCAACGTTTTACAAAGGTCACCAAGGATCGCCACCTCCGCCTCCAGAGCCACCACACGACCGCTCCTTTGATCTCCCGAATCTGTGACCACTGCACCTCCAAACACCTCTTTATCGGCTCCAAAATACTCTTCAGGGGTGCCACAGCTTCTGCAAAGGCCTTTGCATGATCCTCACGCATTTCTTTCCTCTGTTTATGGAATTCCTCCCTGATACCAGCCTCCCCGGACAGGCGCCGGAATGTGGCGACTAGGGGCTTTTCACAGTAACTTCATTGAAGCCTACTCGTGACGAGCAATTTTTTCATTTCATTTCATAAAAGTCGTCAGTTCATGTATCTGGGGCCTTACAACTTGCCCCTCCCCCGCCTGTGTTGCTCGTTCTGGTAAGTGTGCTTTACACTCAATTGGCTCTGTTTTATTTCCGTGCTCTAGAGTCGCCAGGTATCTTATACCACCACGAGGTTCAAGTTCAAGTGCTGATCAATAACTCAATACACCAGTTAGTAAGGTTCAAATCAAAACACGTTTATTATATACACAGTTAATTGCTACTCATGCATAAACACTACAAAACTAGACTATCGCTACCACTACAGGCTAATACTTATCTTTGGAAAAGAACCCAGTGGGTCAGGGAACCTGACTTCCAACTGGTATGGACTAAGGGTCAGGAGCGTCTATCTCGTAGCGTGCGTTAACTGGACACTTACTTGTCGGTGTAGCTGTTAGCCAGGCCTCTCCTTCTGACGGTCAAGAGTTCTTCCATGCTGCTAAGATGTACTGCTGGGAGGGCCGGCTAAGAGACTGAATTGAACTTTGGACCTGTCTTTTATAGACCCCAGGGGCTTTGCGCCCTTTTGGGCGGACCCCGTTCCTGACTCCTGATTGGATCACGTACCAATCGATCAGTTTGAATTCCCCCAATACTGGGCTGTTCGCTGATCGCTGGGCGTTCCTTGGGTGCTCGTTAGCCTCTTTTGTCTTGGACTTGGGGAAGTCATCCTTGCTGGCGCCGAGGAGTCTGACTTGTTTTGACCATTCTCGATTGTTACCATTGTGCCCGGGAATCATAGAACATAGAACAGTACAGCACAGATTAGGCCCTTTGGCCCTCGATGTTGTGCCGAGCAATGATCACCCTACTCAACCCCACGTAGCCACCCTATACCCGTAACCCAACAACCCCCCCCTTAACCTTACTTTTAAGGACACTACGGGCAATTTAGCATGGCCAATCCACCTAACCCGCACATCTTTGGACTGTGGGAGGAAACCGGAGCACCCGGAGGAAACCCACGCACACACGGGGAGGACGTGCAGACTCCGCACAGACAGTGACCCAGCCGGGAACCGAGCCTGGGACCCTGGAGCTGTGAAGCATTTATGCTAACCACCATGCTACCGTGCTGCCCAAAATCGCTCATTAATATTCAGATTGCTAAGGAAGAGGCGTCAGTAGAGGAGCTGAAAACGAAGTGGGAGGGGGAACTGGGGGAACAGATCGAAGACGGGACATGGGCTGATGCCCTGGAGAGGGTAAATTCTTCCTCCTCGTGTGCGCGGATTAGCCTCATCCAATTCAAGGTGCTGCATAGGGCCCACATGACTGGGACGAGGATGAATAGGTTCTTTGGGGGTGAAGATAGGTGTGCCAGGTGCTCGGGGAGTCCAGCGAACCATGCCCATATGTTCTGGGCATGCCCGGCATTGGAGGAGTTCTGGAAGGGGGTGGCGAGGACGGTGTCAAGGGTGGTGGGATCCAGGGTCAAGCCAGGATGGGGACTCGCGATCTTTGGGGTTGGGGTAGAGCCGGGAGTGCAGGAGGCGAAAGAGGCCGGTGTGCTGGCCTTTGCGTCCCTAGTAGCCCGGCGAAGGATTTTGCTACAGTGGAAGGACGCGAGGCCCCCAAGCGTGGAGACCTGGATCAATGACATGGCGGGCTTTATTAAGCTTGAGAAGGTTAAATTCGCCCTGAGAGGATCGGTGCAAGGGTTCTTTAAACGGTGGCAACCTTTCCTCGACTTTCTGGCTCAACGATAGGGTACTGGGACAGTAGCAGCAGCAACCCGGGGGGGGGGGGGGGGGGGGTGGGGGGGGGGGGGGGGGGCGTTGATTATGTTAGCTTATTTTATTTAAATTTGATTTATCTAATTTTAATTTATGGTTAAGTTCTCTTGTTTGGGGGGGGGGTGGGGGAATGTGATACATGTGATGTTACGGTATGGGGGGAATTGTGGGTGTTATGGGGCTGTTAGTTGCATATTACTGCTTTTTGCTATACTTTTTGTTATATTTTCTGCAAAAAATTCCAATAAAAAAATTTAAAAAAAAAAAAAAAAAAAAAAAAAAAAAAAAAATATTCAGATTGCTGGTTTCAATGCTGTCTGCTTTCTATGAGTCGAATATACAGGAAAACTGTGCAAACTGCTTGCTTCTCTGAGCCTGTCCATTTTTCCCTGCGTTCTTTGCGAATCTCCATTTTAAACTAAGGAAGTGGCCAACCCAGGTGGCTACACTCCCTCCTTGTGATCCTAACGCGAAGCGTGAAGAATCACACAACTATGGCGTCTTCATTCCCTGACCACAGCGAACCTTCTTCCATGGCCTCTACACTGTCCTCAACTATGCAAGAAAAATTTTACCTAACGATTTCTGAGTGGCGCTATGTCATAAAAGGGACATGCACTACAAAACAACAAAAACGATACCTCTTAACTATCCTTCATAAACTATACTCACTCAAACATCCAAACATACTAGTTTCCTAACGATAGACAAATAAAACAGCAATTACATTTTACTCTGGCTTGGCAGTCAATCTCAGAGCAATACATTCTTATAGTCGCAAAACGAAACACATTTCTTTATTTACAAAACGCGAACAAATGAAAGTTCTTTATTACAGCTCTAAGGGTTCGGGGGCTTGGTGAAAACTGAAAATAGGGGATCTCATCCTATAAACCGGGGTGCGGGAGCGGTAGACCCTCCTTCGCCATTTTCTCAGAATGTCGCCAATACTAAAAGTGATTCGATTACATATGTTATGAACTTCTCACACCATGATAGTGTGTTGCTACTGGTTACTGGGCCAAGGGTACTATGGGGAAGTGAATCATTAACGGCTGGGGGGGGGGGTTGGGGTGAGGGGGTTCGCGTTCGTGCGAAAACATGCACAAATAATAACTAAAAACACGGTCGCGCTTGTCATCTTTCTTCTCTTCTCTTCTCTTCCTTTGATCTCTCCTTGGAGCTTCTGGAAATCTATGGGATCAAGCATAGTGTCTGTTACTATCTTGCTTAATATCTTGAACTTTAGCATGTCTGTCCTCGAATGTCAATTTCCCTTTTACAATTGGTCACTCTCTGTGACTCCCTCATTTTTTTTTCAAAAAACGAATTTCAGGACCAGACATACTCCAAAAATACAGTACGAGCACGAGCCGTCTCGCAAGCTTTGCGATCTACCCTCCAAATGTTCATGGATGTAAATAGCATGGGGAGTGGCAACCAAAGGGTTACCTGAAACTAAACGAAACTAAACCAAACTTTTAAAACCAAGAGTGCCGAAATGAGGTGCGTATGGGCCGTGACGGGTAAGATTTGGATGGACTCCCCGGGTAGGGCGGGCTGTGCCATACCCGAGCTTAGCCGACCGGAGTGGGGGTCCTCAGACAGGGCGGGAACCACTGCCGTTACTCCACTGCCTGAGTAACCTGACAAGAACGGGCAAGAGTGTATTCATCGTGTGGGGTTGCTGTAAACCAGAAGAGCAGTTACGAAATGGGCTCTGGCAAGTTCCCAGAGGTTTCTGCTGATAAGAGTACCCTCAAATCAGAAGAGCAGTTATGAATGGGGGTCGGGCAAGCTCTCAGCGGTCTCAGCTAACAAGCATGCCGGCAAGTTCTCAAAGGTATCTGCGGACAAATGGGCGTGTGGCCGCAGAGTTGTTGTACCGGGAAAGAAAACATACAAACACAAACAAACAAACATGTGACACAAATTGTGCAGGTTCCATCAGAAAAGGACACCGTTTCTCTCTCATGCGGTTCCTCTTTTTACATCATCTGGACACCTCAATTATCATCTGCGAACAGGGTCGCAAAGGGGTTCTCGTTTAGGGAGTCAGACTCATTGTCATCCTCTTCTCCCGGATGCCATACTTGCGAATGAATAATGGCTGCTAAGGCTGCATGGTATGACCTTGGGTCCATCTCGTCGTTCCGGACGAGCCTGTACGAGTTGTCACGGTGGCAAACAGTGTTATCTAAATCCGAGTGTACAAAGTCAGGGTCGCCATTGTAGGGTGGCGGTTTTAGGTGGGGTTTGTTGAGGAAGGGGTCACTAGAATCGTGTTCAGAATTGTCAGGTGTGGGGCCTGTTGCTGGGGGATAGTAGGGAGCTGTGCTGTGGCTATCGTCTGTGTCACAGTCGCTGTCTCTGCTGCTTGTGGGCGTTCCGAGGCGGAGCCTGGAGTTAGGGGGCGGAGTCGAGGTCGAGTCTGTGGATAGGCCAGTCATGCTGTGGAGGGTGGAGTTGAGTTTGCTGTGGGCGGGGCGTGGTGTCCTGCGTCAAGCATGACGTGGTGTGCGTGGTTAGACTGCGAGCCATATGCCTTCAGCTGGTTTATATGAAACCACGCAGTCTTCCCGTTGGGGTACTTATAGAATTATATAGAACAGTACAGCACAGAACAGGCCCTTCGGCCCTCGATGTTGTGCCGAGCAATGATCACCCCACTTAAACTCACGTTACCCATAACCCAACAAATCCCCCCATTAACCTTACACTACGGGCAATTTAACATGGCCAATCCACCTAACCCGCACATCTTTGGACTGTGGGAGGAAACCGGAGCACCCGGAGGAAACCCACGCACACACGGGGAGGACATGCAGACTCCACACAGACAGTGACCCAGCTGGGAATCGAACCTGGGACCCTGGAGCTGTGAAGCATTGATGCTAACCACCATGCTACCGTGAGGCCCTAATTTTATAAATCGAGGGGCTAACTTTGTCTGCAATCGAATACGGACCTGAATACTTTGACGACAGAAATGTGCTCGGGTTGTAGATAAACAGCATGACCTGCTGTCCTACCTGAAACTCAGTCGCATGTACTGTCCTATCGAAACAGGCCTTGCTCTTTTTCTTTCGTGTGCCTAATTTTACTGCGGCTGCTAGCTGAGCCGATTTTACATTTTCAACCAATTGCTTAACTGCGTTCTCGTGTGTGAGGGCCGTCACTTCGGGGCTGGTCAAGTCAAGTCCTAAAAGGAATTCTGTACCTTGAATGGGGGTCGGGCAAGCTCTCAGCGGTCTCAGCTAACAAGCATGCCGGCAAGTTCTCAAAGGTATCTGCGGACAAATGGGCGTGTGGCCGCAGAGTTGTTGTACCTGGAAAGAAAACATACAAACACAAACAAACAAACATGTGACACAAATTGTGCAGGTTCCATCAGAAAAGGACACCGTTTCTCTCTCATGCGGTTCCTCTTTTTACATCATCCGGTCCGGTCATGAGGGTGTGTGGGGTGAAACCTGTAGAAGTCGAAATAGTATTTCGTAAAAACATCAGAGCGAATGGGAGGACTGAATCCCAAGTCGTGTTATTCTGTTGGACCATTTTTCTGAGGGTTGATTTTAGAGTTCGATTCATTCTCTCCACGATACCACTGGACTGGGGATGGTATGCTATGTGGAATTTTTGTGTTATGCCAAATATCGTGAGGACGTTCTTCATGACACGTCCCGTAAAATTGGTCCGATTCAATGCTGCGGGGGAATCCCCATCTCGTAAAGATGTGGTGGGTTAAAATCTTAGCCGTGGTCTTTGCTGTATTGGTCTTGGATGGGAATGCTTCAACCCATTTAGTAAAATGGTCTATAACTACCAAAACATATTTGTAACCATTCCTGCAAGGGGGCAATGGTCCTATAAAATCAATCTGGAGGTTAGTCCAGGTGCCATTAACGGGGTGGGTGTGGCTAAGCTGCGATTTCTTGGAAATCTGTCCGGATTATTTTGGGCACAGATAAGGCAATTCTCTATGTAATGGGTAACGTCTTCTTTCAAATTTGGCCACCAACAGAGCTGTCTCAGTTGGGCTGTAGTGGGGTCAATTCCCTGGTGTCCATGACCATCATGGAACAAAGAAATGAGTTGATTCCTGTCCTGTTTAGGAACCACATAAAGGGTGTCTTTGAGAACCACACCATCATGTGTGGTCAGTGCATTTCTGAACCTATCGTATGGGGCTGGGAACTTTCCTTTTAAAATCTCCCTGAGATTACTATCTTGCTTCTGGGCCTGCACTAAATCCTCAATATTAGTTTGCAAGACCTGAACTGCATTCAATGGGGCGCTTTCGGGGGGGGTTCCAAAAATGTCCATGCCTGGAACCTGCTTTAGCCAATGCGTCGCCTTTCAGATTTCCAGGGGGGGGGGGGATGAACGGTGGTGACTTCTTACTTTTATTATGCCAAAAATCCTATCTTTCGCTTTCTCTAAAATGTGGCGGAGCAATGGGAAGGGGTTTACCGTCCACGGAAACAAATCCTCTTGCTTTCCACAGGGGTAGGAATTCTGTGAGGCTGTTGCAGACATAAAGGCTGTCCATGTAAATGTCTGCCGGGCTGGGGAAGGAATCTGGGTGCTCTCAATGTACGCAATGGCCGCTAGCTCTGCTGCTTGCGCGCCTAAGTGACCTGGTAACTGTAACAAAATCTCATCTAGGGCGCGTCCCTGCGCGTCCTCAACATAGATACCGCATCCTGTAATGCGTTTTCCGTTCAATATAGTGGACGAACCATCCACGTATATCCTTAAAGGTGCGCACGCGTCTGTGTGCTTGGGGCGTTGTGGTGAACTTCCTATCTTTCTGGGGGGTGTCTTTGCAATAAAGAGGCCTGTGTTATTAAGTGGGGAGAAGATTTCACATTCATGGGGGGTGCCTGGGTACTGGAGGTTGTCGGCTAAGAAAGTGTGGGTTTTTGTCCTTTTTACTGTGATGTCCCGTCCCTGCAAAAGAAGGGTCCATCTCGCTGCTCTAATCTGACTAACAGTTCCGTCCTTAAGTCGTCCGTCTAATAAATGCTGTGTGGGGGTGTGTTCGGTCAGAATTGTGATGGGGTTCAGTCCGGTTATGTAGGAAAAATACTGCACTGCCCAGAAAACTGCGAGCAGGTGCCTTTCACAGGCTGAAAATCCTTGCTCCACAGGACCTAAGATTCTGGAGGCATAAGCCACTGGTCTTAGCTGCTCGTGCCGTTCCTGAAGGAGCACGGCCGAAAGGGTGTGATCCGTACTAGCTACCTCAATAGCGTAGGGGGAGAGTGGGTCTGGGACTTGTAGTGCGGGGGCTGCAATAAGGGCTGCAATAAGTCGTCCACAGCATCCGTATGCTGCGGAAGCCATTCCCAAGGGGCTCCTTTCTTTAGGAGATCTGAGAGGGGCGCTGCTTTTGTGGCGAATCCGTCTATGTGGTTTCTACAGTAACCAACCAGTCCTAAAAACGACCGGAGGGCTGATACATTTTGGGGAAGGGGCAATTTTACAATCTAGTCAATCCTTTTGTGCTCGATCTCGCGTTTGCCGTGCGTGATAATCGTACCCAAATATATCACTTTACTTTCCAAAATTTGGGCCTTTTTGGGGTTTACTTTACAACTAATTGTCTGTAGTAGTTCCAGGAGTTCAGACAGAAGCGTGATGTGCTCTGCCTTGGTGTCTGTCTGCAGTAGTAGGTCGTCCACATACTGGACCAGACATTCGGGGCAAGAGAATTTAGACAAAACATTTGCCAGCTGTCGGTGGAAAATGGAGGGGGAGTTGTGGAATCCTTGTGGAAGGCATGTCCATGTGTATTGCTGACCTTTAAATGTGAAGGCAAATTTGTACTGGCATGCCTTTGCCAATGGAATGGACCAGAATCTATTACTGATATCCAAAACCGTAAAGCATTGTGAGCTGAGTCCGGGGCTACTGTAGGGGTAACTTTATTGAGTTCCCAATAATCGATGGTCGTCGGCATGATCCATCGGGCTTTCTTACTGGCCAAATCGGGGCATTATTTATAGAGGCTACTGATCTGAGTACACCCTGCTCTAATAAGCTGTCGATAACTTTTGCGATTTCTCCCTCTGCCTCTTGGGGAAATCCATATTGCCTTTGGGGTCTGGGGTCAGGTCCTGTAATATGAACCGCTCCAGCCATTCTGCAGCAGTCGTACCTGTGACTGGGAAATGCTGGTCTTTTCTTTTGCAAAATTGCCCTAACCTGTTTGTCTGTACTAAGCGTGGTCGGATCAAAGCAATATTCTCCGACTGCGCTAATCTTGTTTGCATACTCACCTACTGTGAGCGTTGCGGGGGCTCTTGCCGACCTTGCCATTTTCCAGACACATTGATTCACTGGATCAAATGACAGGCTGTGTGAATTCATAAAGTCTATGCCTAAAATGTGCTCTGCTGTGTGGGGCAGATCCACTAAAACTATGGGGTGTCTTGTCGTGATGTTACCTATCTGAATGGGTACAGGGGCTGTAATGTGTCCCTGCTGTGAGTGGCCTGTGAAGCCGCTGAGGGTGATTGTGGCTGTAGTGGGCCACGTGTCCTTTTTAAACATATTGGAAGAATTAATTGTGATGCAGGACCCTCCTGTGTTCCAGAGTAATTCTATGGGCTGTCCCCATATTTTTGCTGCGACTACTGGTCGTCCGGACTTATCCCAAAGGGTGTCACAGACCCAAGTGGGGGAGCCCGAACACCATCAGTCCGTTCCGTCCACGTCTGTCTGTTCTGAACAAGTACCTACACTATGTATGGGCTTTGTCCTGTTCCTATTCAGAGTGCCTGTCTGCTGGGCTCTCTGTGGCTTTTCTGGGGCATTACATTCTCGAGCAAAGTGTCCCAATTGTCCACAGTTGTAACACTCCTGTGGTTTCTGTGGGGGGCTGTTCCTGCTTTCATTCACCCATGCGGGGTTCTGGTGCGCTCTAACTGCCTGAATATAAGCCTCTGCCTGCTGATCTTCGGGTTTCCTAACTACGGGTTTACTATGGACAGATTGCTCCCAAGCGCGGGACAACCTTTTTAAAACCCATTTCTCATTATGAGTTTCCTCTGAGGGGTCGTAGTTTGCACAGGCTCTCTGTCCTGCCTCTGTGGCCTGGGAGATAAGGGTGCGGGTCCATTTGGCCGTATTGTCTGGGGTCAAATGGGCGCGGTTTAAGTTGCCGAAGACTGCTATAAAATGTATCCACAGACGTCCTGCAAACACTGTGGGGTGTTCTGTTTTCTTTTGCCTGCACTTATTCAGGCCTTCAACTGGGTCACCTCTGTTATAACCGATCATCGCGTCTAGGATCGCCGTGTGCATCTCTGCAAGGGCGCCTCCTCCTACGTTCTGGGGGTCGGGAAGGGCCGCTACAACAGGGGTCTAAACTTAAAACGGTGAGCTTCACCTGCTCACGCTCATCCAGGCCAGGCCAGGCATGGTCGCCTGCTGCTTTACTCTAGCGAAGAATTGGTGGGGGTCTGCGGTGGGGAGGAACGGTGGGATCTTCTCACACGCGTCCCTTAATTGGGTCACTGTTAAGGGGGTGGTGTACGTGAATTCCGCGTCTCTGTCCGCTGCGACTGTGCGGTGGGTGGTGACCGGATTCATTGGTGCCTGCTCTATCTGCTCTGTGGGGGGTTGGGGTGCTTTTCTTTTCTGGGTCTTTCTTTGCGCACATGTTGCCTGAACATATCTCTGCGCTGTCTCACTCAGTTCCTGCCAATCAGGGCCATCTTGTTCCTCTAACTGGGATCCAAATGTGCTTTGAAACCCATTTTGTACGGAAAGCAAAGACTGCAGTTCAGCAATCTGCTGCCGACATTTCGCCTGGTCTAAGGAGCTCTGTCTCTGCTCCGTGGTAGCAGCATGGAGTGCTCTTAATGCTGCCTTTAAGTCACTGCATTGCTTTCGCAATGCCTTTACCTGCTTCTCTGTTTCCTCTCTTACCAGGACTGCACGCTACGTATCCTGATAGGCCTTATCGTACTGTGTTTGGAAGCAGCTCAGATGCGCTAGACAAGACTGGTATGCCCTCTTGGCATCATCCATCTCTCTATCCTTTTCTGCCAACTTCTTTCCTAACTCTAAATTCTCGCTTTCTACTTTGCTGACATCGACTTTACTCCTTTGATGTTTCTCCTCTAACTCTTTGCGGAGCATCCGAACGACCTCCTCTGTGCCTCGCAATTGTGCCAGACAGGACACAATTGCCATCAGCTTACGGGCTTTTCCTAAGCTCCTCTTGCGTATTTCGCTCAGGTTCTCCCACCAAGTATGTCCTATACTCCCGGGACCTGTTTCCTCATTTGAGCAAAAGTCACTCCAAAGGGGCCATCCCTTCCCTTTGAGGTACTTCCTCAATTCAACTTCCCAAACGGGACACTGACCTACTCTGCTGCTGGTCGCTGCGACCACGAATTCTTGCGGATTCATGAGGCATTCCATTGCCTGCATGGCTATTTTTCCTATCTTAATGCTTTCTTTTAAAATTTGGAATGAGGGATACTAAGGCGTGTTGTAGACACGGGTACGGCTTTCGCTATTTTCCGGAAAACAAACTCCCGACAGTTTTTTGCAATAAAATCTAGCAGTTTTACCTTATAACCCTGTTAGTTATGCATGCTAAAACACACTTCTGAATTATGAGGATTGATCAGAACTGCTTGAACACTTGTGGTTGTTTCTGTCCCCAATTGGATTTCTGATTTCAAATTTCTGGGTTCTCTCGGAGTGGTGAGGCCACTTCTAGATCGAATCCCGTCAGAGGTCACCACTAAATGTTGCTCGTTCTGGTGAATGTGCTTTACACTCAATTGGCTCTGTTTTATTACCGTGCTCTAGAGTCACCAGGTATCTTATACCACCACGAGGTTCAAGTTCAATTGCTGATCAATAACTCAATACACCAGTTAGTAAGGTTCAAATCAAAACAATTTTATTATATACACAGTTAATCGCTACTCATGCATAAACACTACAAAACTAGACTATCTCTACCACTACAGGCCAATACGTATCTTTGGAAAAGAACCCACTGGGTCAGGGAACAATGGCCTCTTGTTCAATCCTGGGCTGCAGGCTTCCAACTGGTATGGACTAAGGGTCAGGAGCGCCTATCTTGTATCGTGCGGTGTAGCTTGTCGGTGTATCTGTTTTTATCTGAATATCTGTGTTTTAGCTGAATATCTGTGTTTTTAGCTGAATGTGTGTGTTTTTATCTGAATGTGTGTTTTTATCTGAATATCTGTGTTTTCACCTGAATGTCTGTGTTTTTATCTGAATGTGTGTTTTTATCTGAATATCTGGGTTTTTATCTGAATATCTGTGTTTTAAGCTGAATATCTGTGTTTTTCCCTGAATATCTGTGTTTTTATCTGAATGTGTGTGTTTTTATCTGAATGTGTGTGTTTTTATCTGAATGTGTGTGTTTTTATCTGAATGTGTGTTTTTACCTGAATGTGCGTGTTTTTATCTGAATGTGTTTTTATCTGAATATCTGTTTTTATCTGAATGTGTGTTTTTATCTGAATGTGTGTTTTTATCTGCATATCTGTGTTTTTATCTGAATATCTGTTTTTATCTGCATATCTGTGTTTTTATCTGCATATCTGTGTTTTTATCTGAATATCTGTGTTTTTAGCTGAATATCTGTGTTTTTATCTGAATATCTGTTTTTATCTGAATGTGTGTTTTTATCTGAATATCTGTGTTTTTATCTGAATATCTGTGTTTTTATCTGCATATCTGTGTTTTTATCTGAATATCTGTGTTTTTATCTGAATGTGTGTTTTTATCTGAATATCTGTGTTTTTATCTGAATGTGTGTGTTTTTATCTGAATATCTGTGTTTTTAGCTGAATGTGTTTTATCTGAATATCTGTGTTTTTAAGCTATCTGTTTTAGCTGAATATCTGTGTTTTAGCTGATATGCTTGTGTTTTATCTGAATGTGTTTTTAATCTGAATGTTTTTTCTGAATATCTGTGTTTTTATCTTAATATCTGTATTTATATCTGAATATCTGTATTTATATTTGAATAACTGCATTTTTACCTGTATGTGTGTTTTTATCTGAATATCTGTGTTTTTATCAGAATGTGTGTGTTTTTATCTGAATGTGTGTTTTTATCTGAATGTGTGTGTGTTTCTCTCTGGGAAGATTTGCTCTCCTGGTTCCCACGCTCTAGAATTTTAATGAATTAACGTGGCCCCGTCAGAAAGATCCGCCCCTCCCCACGTGGGTTCTGAGCCAATCAGCGGCCGGCTGGGGCAAGGTCCCGGGATGTGATTGGCTGGCGATTTGGTTTACCCAGAGCAAGCGTTCGATTGTCATGGTAACAGCTCCACTCCGCGGTCAAAAACCGCACAAGCGGCGTTGCCGCTTCACAGAGAATAGCGGCTCCGGAGCGGGAGAGCGAGCGACACCGAGGCCCCGGAGCGGGGGACAGAGCCACACCGAGGCCCCGGAGCGGGAGAGCGAGAGTCACCGAGGCCCCGGAGCGAGAGTCACCGAGGCCCCGGAGCGGGAGAGCGAGAGTAACCGAGGCCCCGGAGCGGGGGTGAGAGCCACACCGAGGCCCCGGAGCGGGGGTGAGAGCCACACCGAGGCCCCGGAGCGGGGGAGAGAGCCACACCGAGGCCCCGGAGCGGGGGAGAGAGCCACACCGAGGCCCCGGAGCGGGGGAGAGAGCCACACCGAGGCCCCGGAGCGAGAGAAAGACCTCGGAGCTGCGACGGGCCCCGCGGAGAGAGACCGCGGCCCCGGTGTGTGGAGCGCGGTGCAGAGAGCGAGCGGCCCCCGGGCTAAGGGAATATCGGAGACTGGGCTTTGAGCGGAACAGTGAAGCGGCCGGAGGTCGGGGCCGGGCGGCCGGAGCTATGAGCCAGGCCGAGGTATCCCCGGCCGGCGGGCCGCAGCGGCTGTTCCAGGAGGCGGTGAGACGGGGCAACACCCGGGAGCTGCAGTCGCTGCTGCAGAACATGCCGGACGGTCACCTCAATGTCAACTCGTTCGGGCCGGAGGGTCAGACCGCGCTGCACCAGTCCGTCATCGCCGGCAACCTGGAGCTGGTCAAGCTGCTGGTCAAATTTGGCGCTGATATCCGTCTGGCCAACCGGGATGGCTGGAGCGCCCTGCACATTGCCGCTTTCGGCGGACACCAGGACATCGTCCTCTACCTCATCACCAAGGCCAAGTACGGGGCGAGCGGCGGCCGGTGAAGAAGCGGGCTGGACTGGGCCGAGCCGCCGGGCTGGACTGGGCCGAGCCGCCGGGCTGGACTGGGCCGAGCCGCCGGGCTGGACCTAACTCTGGGAGACAGCGGCCCGGCGGCTGAGCAATGCCGGGCGGGACATGGGGAGCAGGCGGCCGCTCTGACACAGACTCTGTCGCTGTTGTTGTTTTAACTGCGCTCAGTAATGTAACAATAAACAGTGTCAAACACGCTGCTGGTGTGGGCCTCCAGTCCGGGAAACACTGGGAACAATCTACCAAATTCTCTCAAACTCCATTTAGTTTCCAACCTCTCAATTGCTCTGGAGTTCACGCTCCATTAGAAATACAGCTGGCCACTCTGCACAGGGACTGATTCAGAGAGTCCTGCCTGCAGTACCCACCCCCCAAACATCCTCTCCCTCCCTCTCTACACTGTACTCCCTCCCTCTCTGCACTGTACTCCCTCAAACTCTGCACTTCTCTCCCTCTCTGCACTGTGCTCTGTCAGGTTTCTGTAGTGGTTATCATATTCGCCTGGTACCTCGGTTCGAAACCGGGCAGAAACATCTCATACTTCCAGTTTAGTCTGTTGCTAAGGGGCTGGTTTAGCTCACTGGGCTAAATCGCTGGCTTTTAAAGCAGGCCAGCAGCACGGTTCGATTCCCGTACCAGCCTCGCCGGAATGTGGCGACTAGGGGCTTTTCACATTAACTTCATTGAAGCCTACTCGTGACAATAAGCGATATTCATTCCTCAAACTCCCCCTCAGCTTGTGCTCCTTCAAACTTCCCCTCTCAGCTCTGTGCTCTGTCAAACTCTCCCCCTCTCTGCACTGTGCTCCCTCAAACTCTCCCCCTCTCTCAGCTCTGTTGTCTCAAACTCTCACTTCTCAGCACTGTGCTCCCTCAAACTCTTTCCCCTCGCTCAGTACTGTGCTCCCTCTAACTCCCCCCACCACCCTCTCAGCACTTTGCTGCCTCAAACTCTACCCTCTTTCTCAGCACTGTGCTCCCTCAAATTCTACTCTGTCTCAGCACTGTGCTCCCTCCAACTCTCCCCCTCTCTCAGCACTGTGCTCCCTCTAACACTCCCCTCTGTCTCTCAACACTGCTGCTTCAAATTGTCCACGTACTGCAGTGCATTCTATTGCTACCTTTACTGCCCTGAACGTGCATGTGCTCTCTACTCGTCCTGCCCATGGACTCTGACATTTTTCCCAACTAACATGCGTGCTGCAGTACATCCTGTCTGCTCACATGTCGTACCTACTCTGCTCACATGCTGCCTGTATCATTGCCTAAGGTTTGCTGCCCTTTCTATTTGAACGTAATGAGTGCTGCCTGTACCAAGTGTCCACAGGTACTGACTCTTTCCCCTCACGTGTCTGTACCTACTCTGCCTATGTGCTGTCAGTACTGACACCTTTTTCCACCCTTGTGCTAGATGTATTTTCCTTGGCATCTGTATCCCTGCTGTTTGCCTGTCCTGTTGCAACTGCCCCCTCTACCATTGTCGTCTTCTTGTACTGTCCCCAATGTCTGTATCCATGTTGCCAGTACGAATCCATGCTGGCTGTATTCCTGTACCTGTGTGTAGCATGTACCCACTCTGTCCCAGTACGGTGCGTGAAACAACCCTGTACCCATATGTGGTGCCTCTACTCCCTTTATCATTGCGTTATCTGAAACATTTGTGTGCTGCCGATAGGCCTCTGCGGCAGTACCCCCCCCCCCCCCCCCCCCCCCCCAATCTGCACTGACCTCCTTTCTTGCCTGAGTGACATGTCTGCCTCCTTTGTGTGGGGCTATGTATACTATCATTTCTGCTGCTGCACTCTTCTACCTTTGTGTGTTTTCTGTCCTATCTGTTCATATGCATTGCCTGTAAGGTCGCTTCTGCCTGCACTGTTACCCATGCCTGTTACCTCTTCAATCCTCCTCTGCTTGTGTTTGCTGCTGGTACCTCTTTATTTGCATGTGTGGCCTGTAGTGTTTTTTTTTTAAAATAATCTTTATTGGAATTTTTTACAGAAAATATAAAACATAACGGCCTCACGGTAGCATGGTGGTTAGCATCAATGCTTCACAGCTCCAGGGTCCCAGGTTCGATTCCCGGCTGGGTCACTGTCTGTGTGGAGTCTGCACTTCCTCCCCGTGTGTGCGTGGGTTTCCTCCGGGTGCTCCGGTTTCCTCCCACAGTCCAATGATGTGCGGGTTAGGTGGATTGGCCATGCTAAATTGCCCGTAGTGTAATGTTAATGGGGGGGATTGTCGGGTTACGGGTATGTGGGTTTGGGTGGGGTGATCATTGCTCGGCACAACATCGAGGGCCGAAGGGCCTGTTCTGTGCTGTACTGTTCTAAGATCTATAACGACAAACAATGAAATGCAACAAAATAACCCATAATAACTGTAACCCCCCACCCCCCCCAGACCGTATCAACGCATGTATCACATCCACCCACCCCCCCAACCCCACTGAACAACAAAAGAACTTAAAAATAAATTTAAATTAAATAAACAAACATAGTCATTGTCCCCCCTCTTTCCCCCCCCCCCCCCCCCCCCGGCCTGTAGTGTTTTTGTTCTCTGTACACTCCTTTGCACCTTTGTGCGTGCAAACTACCCTGTATTTCTATGTTTAATAACTAGAACTTGTTTGAGAACTTAAAATATCCTCTTCTCTCATGTGATGCAGTGTCACTAATGAGGCAAGCATTTGCCCATCCCTAATTTCCCTTGAACTGAATGGTTTGCTGGGTCATATCAGAGGGACAGTTGAGTTAACCACATTGCTGTGCGTCTGGAGTCACATGTAGGCCAGACTAGACAGGATGACGGAGTTCTTTCCTGAGAAGGACCTCTGTGAACTAGATGAGTTTTTACAATGATCAATGACAGTTCTATTGTCACCATTACTGAGTTTAGTTTTCAATTCTAGATTTTTTTTAAAGATTTGAACTTTGTAATTCATTGAATTTAAATTCCACTAGCTGCCATAGTGGGATTTGAACAACAGTCCCCAGAGTATATATTACTGGTCCAGTGATGTTGGCGCTATAACACAGTCTCCCCTTAATCTACTGACCAGTCAATGCTATCACTTCATTTGCTTCATCAAGTTTCCCTTCTCTATGAAATTGGACTTTCCATTTCCCCTGCAGGCTGATCTTCTGATCTTGCATTCGATTTGTGCACACCCTTAATATAGTGTCGGCTGTAAACGCAGATGCATGGGATAACATTCTATCCCTTTGCGTGGCAATCTTAACACTGACCTCCACTCTCTCCATTATAGTCATCTTATCCTCTTGAGGCAATGTGCTGTGTAGATTATGAATGACCAGTTGCTCCAAACACCACGCTGTCTATCTCTGGATGATTGCTGTTTGATAGATATTTTAGCAGGGCTTCCATTCTGGCTGCATCCAAGTTAAGAGTTTAGAAAGCTAGTAGTCGCCATGAAGATCTGGCATCTGTTCTCGTGTTCTTGGTCTAATTCTGTTTTCTCCTTTCACTTGAGATCTGATTTAAAAGTAAAAGCTTTGCTTTGGAAGTTATGTGAATCTCCTGGATGGATACAGTCCGCAGCCCTGAATTTGCTGGCTGGAAGATGTACTTAATCAAGAACGCACTTCCTAAATATCTTCTCTCAACTAGTTCTTGGTAAACTTGATGCCTTCCTCTAATTTCTAAGAATGGTTAGTGATTATCTAATTAATTTGTTAAAGTGTAAGACTCCATCCTGACGATTTTTGTATTGTCAGCTGACTGGGATTTGGTACATTTCTGATTTTCTTAAATATGAACATGCCCTTCAGCCATCTCTTCCCAGTGATCTGGCTTTCCCCTGTTAAAGGGACATGGGTGGCTGCATTCAGATGCCTCTTCCTAGGTGTCTGGCCTTCTCCAGTTGACTGATTGTCCTGGACTAACTGGCATTGTGTGCTCTCCTGGGCTGTTCCTGATTGTGATGCCTGCTTGGGCTTTCCTCATTTCTCTTCCTCGTCTTTGGGCTGAGCCCTGACAGCTGCTATGCTAATGAGGGGCAGGCGATGCCATATCCAAATCCTCGGAGGCTAAAGGCTCAGCAAGATGAACAGCCTTTCAGCCAGGAATAAAACTTAACAAAGCACTGCCCTTGTTTTCACATTCAAATCCATGAGACAACAGAGGCGACTGACGGGCAATGTCAGTTTACAACAGACTGCTTGCTGACTGAACAACAACTGCATACATAGGCTACAAGGTGCTGAGCAGTAGCATCAGGGTTACAAAATAAAACGTGCAACATGGCTAATTCAAACTATATAGTATAGAGGTTCTATACAGTGACATTTCACTATAGGTTTTTGATACTCTGCAAATGCTCCTGCCATGTTCACTCCTTTTTAAACTCTGCTCTTTCCAAACTGAAAGCCCACATTAATACAGCCTGCTAACTGACTGAGGCATTTTTTTCCCCCAAAGTGCACTGCTGTAAAGTAATAAATGTGGTTCAGTTGTGGAGCTGTTTGAAGTGAATGGATTCGGATAGGGAGCTCTGGCAACCTCTCTGCTGATATTTCACAGTTAGCACCCAGCATAATATAACTCTTGAGGCACCGTTCCTGGGTTCAGAGTCACAATGGAGATTGGTTCATGATTGGACAATTTGCAGAAATAGCAGGATTTAAACTACTGCATCTGGGGACTAGCTTTAGCTGAAAGTTTGTGAACAGTTGGAGAAATGGGGCCAGCTGAGTAAGAAAGAGTTGTTCAATGGCCTGCGATACAAACTTGAGACCCCACTCCTTGCAAGTGCTATATCCAGCATCCATTGTTCAGTGATGTGCATCAGGCAATGTTAGATTGGCACTGCAAGCGATAACAATAGTGCAGAACAGGAATCCATACAGTTGAGGGACTGCCAGTTATTTTCAGTTTGTGTCAGCTCTGAGAGTGACGTGTTTTGGGTGGCTCTGGTACTGGTTTCAGTAGTGTGTTGTTGACCATGTTTGTGCCAGTTCTTTGGGCTGGGACAGGTTGTTGTTGTATAGATTGTAGAATGGTTACGGGACAGAGTACACTTGGCCCGTTGTTTCCATGCTAACTTATTACAGGAGCAACTCACTTAGTCCCACTCCTCCACCTTTTCCCCATGATCTTGCATTTTTTCTCTTGTAATTGTTCAATTCTCCTTTGAGGGCCTCAATCACTCTCTGGCAGCACATTCCAGATCCTAACCACTTGCTGCAAGAAAGGTTTTTCCTCATTGCTGTTACTACTTCTGCCAATCACCTTAAATTGTTCTCCTCTGGTTCTTGATCCTTCTGCCAATGGAAAGTTTCTTGCTCTCTTATCTTGTCCAGAGCTCTAAAGATTTTGAATGCCTCTATCCAAATCTCATCCTTTCCCAAGGAGAACAGACCAGGTTCACCAATCTGAATTTGCATAACTGAAGTTCCTCATCTCTTGAACTATTCTTGTCAATAATTTCTGCACTCTCTTCGCATCCTTCTGCAGTGGTTCTGCTAATAATTATTTAACAGTTGTGATTGTGCCAGAAGAACATGAGAAATAGAAGCAGTAGATCCCTCAAAGCTGCACTGCCATTCAATATGCTTGTAATAGAACTTGTCACTTTCCCTCCCTAACTTCATATTTTTTGCATCCACAGCAATCTGGGATTGAACTTTCAAAAAACACTCCAATCACCTGATTGAAGACGTTTAATAATAATAGTTGTTGACTTTTTTATTTCCATGTGAACCACAAGCTGTTTCTTATATTGACCGAATGACCACTCAACTAGTGTATTAGTTCAAAGACAATTTATTAATAACATAAGACTTATTTCTATGTGCAATGATACACGCAACTACGCACTAAACTAGACCTAATAACTAAGATTACCTTTACTTAACTTCGGGGTGACCGGCTCTGTGCGGGAGATCTGTGTCCATGTTGGTCGGTTGGAAGTCTACAGGTTTGTCTTGGCTGGGCTCGTCCTTCAGGTAGCGATCGCGGGTCCTTGAACTTGGCTAGTTGATATGCTGCAATTGGTTGCACACAGGCCGGTCCAAAAGAGGCCGATCCCAAGCGCGCAGGGCTTCTTATCCTTCTCTTTTGCGCCCTTATGGGCGGTCCTATCTCTAGCTCCAATGGATCGATAGGGTTTTGATCACCCTCATTGATCCTGGCCAATTAGGAGGCGGATACCTTGGTGGCTGGGTGGGTCCCAGCTATCATTGTCCTAGGCACGTAGGCCTTTCCAAATAAGGGGAAGTGCCGCCGGTTAGTCTGCTACTGCTGTAACTCCTTGATTCAAACTATATTGTACTGGGGAAAATGGTGATTGACTTTTAATGGTTGCAAGTTTTGGTCAGGCCTGATTTCTTTGCACAATACACAGAGGCTGTGTACTTGTCTGTGTCCAAGTTGACCACAATTCCCATGGTCCTTTGCAGGCCATTTTAGATGGCTACAATCTGTCCTCTTGATCCTGTATGCGAAGTGTGATGGGTCACCGTATTGATCCCATATCTGTCTTGTTGAGTTGGTCACCCTTTAGGTCAGTAAAGGTCCTACTCTGCTCTGTCCTAAAGTTATTGCACAATCTTATCTACTTCATTATTACATACATTCATTAAATCAATTCCGTACTAATAACTATTTCATTCCTGAAATTGGATTCACATAAGTCATTTTTAAATTAAATTCAAATAAAATAGTTGGTTTCTAACCAAACTTTGTAAACTACACATGCTGCTGCTTCTACATAACAAACGTATTTACAATATAACATTTTAAAACAGCAACACCACATTCCTTCTTATCCTATTTTATCATTACAGAGGCACAAATCCTATTTAATCACAAATGGCACATTTTAGCAGCAGTTGTTACAGTTGGTTTATTGCAGAAAATACGGAGGCTGGGGATTGAGGGTGATTTAGAGATGTGGATCAGAAATTGGCTAGTTGAAAGAAGACAGAGAGTGGTAGTTGATGGGAAATGTTCAGAATGGAGTTCAGTTACGAGTGGCGTACCACAAGGATCTGTTCTGGGGCCGTTGCTGTTTGTCATTTTTATAAATGACCTAGAGGAGGGCGCAGAAGGATGGGTGAGTAAATTTGCAGACGACACTAAAGTCGGTGGAGTTGTAGACAGTGCGGAAGGATGTTGCAGGTTACAGAGGGACATAGATAAGCTGCAGAGCTGGGCTGAGAGGTGGCAAATGGAGTTTAATGTGGAGAAGTGTGAGGTGATTCACTTTGGAAAGAATAACAGGAATGCGGAATATTTGGCTAATGGTAAAATTCTTGGTAGTGTGGATGAGCAGAGGGATCTCGGTGTCCATGTACATAGATCCCTGAAAGTTGCCACCCAGGTTGATAGGGTTGTGAAGAAGGCCTATGGTGTGTTGGCCTTTATTGGTAGAGGGATTGAGTTCCGGAGCCATGAGGTCATGTTGCAGTTGTACAAAACTCTAGTACGGCCGCATTTGGAGTATTGCGTACAGTTCTGGTCGCCTCATTATAGGAAGGACGTGGAAGCCTTGGAACGGGTGCAGAGGAGATTTACCAGGATGTTGCCTGGTATGGAGGGAAAATCTTATGAGGAAAGGCTGATGGACTTGAGGTTGTTTTCGTTAGAGAGAAGAAGGTTAAGAGGTGACTTAATAGAGGCATACAAAATGATCAGAGGATTAGATCGGGTGGACAGCGAGAGCCTTCTCCCGCGGATGGGGGTGGCTAGCACGAGGGGACATAGCCTTAAATTGAGGGGTAATAGATATAGAACAGAGGTCAGAGGTGGGTTTTTTACGCAAAGAGTGGTGAGGCCGTGGAATGCCCTACCTGCAACAGTAGTGAACTCGCCAACATTGAGGGCATTTAAAAGTTTATTGGATAAGCATATGGATGATAAGGGCATAGTGTAGGTTAGATGGCCTTTAGTTTTTTTCCATGTCGGTGCAACATCGAGGGCCGAAGGGCCTGTACTGCGCTGTATCGTTCTATGTTCTATGGTTGTAAGTAATACATTCTTATGACGGCTTCATTGAATTCCAAAGAAGGAAGCTTGAACTCTGTATATAGGGGGGCGGGAGGCTTTTGCCTTCCATTTAGAGTGTGAGGACAACTGTGTATTATCGCAATCAGGAAGACGGCCTCTACTATGTATGAGAATGGGTTTCAGTTTGCAATGTGTTCCCACCAGGCGGGGTTTTTGGTCTCGATCTCTTAACAGTTGCTGAATAGTATCCCGACTGGAGGTGGTCTGTTGTGTGGTGGTGTTTGGGACTGGCTTGTGTCCTACTCTGATTGTGTATTACCATGTTATTTTTAGTGGGTGTCCCGGGGCAATTTTCGAACGTGTTCTCTCTACTTCTCTTTAAACATCCAATTGTAAGTTCCCACCAGTCTCCTTTCCCAGTTATTCTAATGTAACATTCTGATGTGGTCCCGTTGGGCTTTCGATACATGGTTCTTTGTTTATTGCACCCAAATAGGATGCTTCTGTTGGGTTTTATATTCTTATGTTTACCCATAATATTCTGTCCTCACATTGCCCTGCCTCTGGGGGTTTATACCATAAGCCGCCGGGCTGTGGAGTGTCTTTGGTGTTTTGCGTTCGGAGTCCGGTGAGTCCAGCGATTATCCATGCGAAGAGTATGTTTCTTGGATTCATCTTGCAGTGTGTCTGTTCTCCGTGTAATCCTGGGGAATGAAGCATAGTGTCATGTTATTATCGTTGGTTAACATCTGTGTGTATTAGTCTTTCTCTCTTTGTTCTAATTGCCCTTAATAATTGTCACCATGTGTGACTCTCCCATTTTGTTTTTTAAAAAAAACATTTTTGAGGCACTAACAAGTGCTGCAATGCAATCATTTCAAGTGTCTCACAGCTTGTGTGGTCGATGCTAGGAATGGATGGATGCTTTCTTCGTCCAATCTCCATCTTTACTAACAACCATGGGAGGTTGAGGCTTTGCTTAACCAGCTGAATTTTAGGGCGGCCAGTTTCATAAAGTTTAGAACCAGGGGCTCTGAGTTGCAGCAGTGATCAGCAACCATTGTGTTTTTAAGTGTAAATAGCATGTGGAAGTGATCCAACGGGGTCTAAAGAAAGGTGAAAGAAGTAAGGGTTTAGAGAGTGGAGCAAAAGGAAGATTCAAGACCTGCGCAGGTCATTGTAGCATGTAGTAAACCATTCCAGGGAGCATGAAGGGAACATGAGGGGTGCTGCGGGACAAGAATGGGTGGGATTCCTGGGTAGGGCAGGGGTTAGTGCCGTTATTCCACTACCCGAGTTTGAATTGACGGGATAATTCTGGGGCCCTTGGGTAGGGTGGGGATAAGTGTCGTGACTCCCTACCTGGATGTGGAGATCTGCCGTTGGACTGGGGTGAGCACTGTAAGAAGTCTTACAACACCAGGTTAAAGTCCAACAGGTTTGTTTCAAACGCTAGCTTTCGGAGCACTGCGCCTTCCTTGGGTTAATATTGAGAAGGAAGATAAGGTAGAAGGAAGAAGACGGGCAGGCTGCATCAGCAATTAGGACACCTTCATTCTTAGCTCGTGTCCGTTTCTCATCATCTGGGCACTTCAGATCTCTGGTGCAGCAATTGTGATAAATCATTGCCCACGAGGGGCTCAGTGCTTTGATCTGGTTGCCAACTCGCGTCTGCAGATTTCGGGCGTTTGTCGCGTAGGCGTTCGGGTGGTCTGATTCGTCATGTCTTACCAGCCTGCAGGAATTGTCACGGTGCCAAAGAGGAGTTTCGGGGTAGTGGCGTGATGGAGAGTAGTTGGGGACTGGTGAACTGGAAGTGGAAGCAGTGGTGCTGGGAGTGGCAAGAGGATCAGTCGGTGAGTGTGGGTGGTCATTCAAAGAGTCGTAGAGATTCAAGACATTGTTCCGGGGGCTAGGGTAGCTGATGGCGGAGAGATCACACCAGTTGTTAGGGATGTCCGTATCCGGAGGCTCTCATCAGAGTCAAGTGCGAGGTTGAAACCTGTGGGAATGGGTGGAGTCGAGGGATAGGTGTCGTCCTGAAGGGGGGGGGGGGGGGGGGGGGGAAAGAGGGTTGGAGTGGGTGTCGGGTTGAATCATCAGCGGGCAGGATGACATCCTCTCCCATTGCCAAGGTTACGTGGTGGGTGAGGCTACTTTGTGATCCGTAGACTTTGAGTTGGTTGATGTGGAACCAACGAGTCTTACTATTAGGGTACGCTATTTTGTAGACTGAGGGGCTCACTTTGCAATGGAGTAGGGGCCTGCAAATTCAGGGGATAGAAAGGAACTGGAGTTGTACAACGAGATCATAACTTGCTGGCCGACTGTGTATTCTATGGGGTGAACCTTCTTGTCGAAGCTGGCTTTACTCTGCTTTCTAGCGCCTAGTCAG
Organism: Scyliorhinus canicula; assembly: GCF_902713615.1. Lineage (NCBI taxonomy): Eukaryota > Metazoa > Chordata > Chondrichthyes > Carcharhiniformes > Scyliorhinidae > Scyliorhinus > Scyliorhinus canicula. Next base: position 13,150,708 of record NC_052166.1, on the reverse strand, counting down.
ACAGCAGCAGCTAGCTGTGCTGCTTTAATGTTCTCTGTGACCTGTTGAACTGCTTTTCTGTGGGTGAGAGCGGTTACTGTGGGATTTGCCAAATTGAGACAAATATTCAATGCCTTTCATGTGTCTCCCTGTTATCAGGGTGTGGGGGGTGAAACCTGTGGAACTGGAAATAGTGTTTCTGATAAACATGAGAGCAAAGGGTAGTACTGTGTCCCAAGTGGTATTGTTCTGCTGTACCATTTTCCTGATGGTAATTTTTAAAGTGCGATTCATGCGCTCTACTATGCCGCTGGACTGGGGGTGGTAGGCTATGTGGAATTTCCGTTTGATACCGAAAATGATCATAACGTTTTGCATTATGCTGCCGGTGAAGTAGGAACCTTGGTCTGACCCAATGCTGCGTGGAAGACCCCAGCATGTAAAGATCTGTTGGGTCAAAATTTTAGCGGAGGCCTTTGCTGTATTTGAACCTGTGGGGAATGCTTCGACCCATTTTGTAAATGGATCTATAAACAACCAGCACATACTTGAAACCTTTTCTGCAGGGGGCGAGGGGACCAATGTAATCAATTTGCAGATTTGTCCAGGGGCCTTCTACAGGTTGGGTGTGTCTTAATTGTCCCTTCTTTGCATAATGTTCTGGATTGTTCTGAGCGCAAATGAGACCATTTTCAACATAATGTGTGACATCGCTTTTCAATTCGGGCCACCAGCACAAGGGCCTTAAATGGGCAATGGTTGTGTCTATTCCCTGATGCCTGTGTCCGTCATGGAATTGGTAGATTAACAGTTTTTTGTCTTGGTGGGGACCACATAAATTCCATCTTTTAAAACTATTCCGTCCTGTATTGTGAGTGCGTCCTCCATTTATCATAGGGGGCTGGGTAGGTGCCGTTCGGTACCTGTTTGAGGGAGTCATCTGCTTTCTGGGTTTGGGATAAATCTTCATTATTGGTTTGGGAAATCTGGATTGAATGCATCTGGTCACGTTTGGGTGGTTGCCAGAAGTGGCCATTGTGTGATCCTACTTTAGCTTAGGTGTTGGCCTTGCCATTACCGGGTGGGGAGGTGCGGTGATGGCTCTTTGCTTTAATGATGCCGCAGGTGTGGCCGGTGGCTGCTTTAAGAGTGTGTTTCAGTCAAGGAGCAGAGGGATTTTCCGTCAGCTGACACACACAACCTTGAGATTCCCATAGGGGGAGGAGTTCTGTTAAGCTGTTGCAGACATGCAACTTGAGTGTATGTCTCCATGTGTTAGAAAGGTGTCCGGGTGATTAACTACATAAGCTATGTCTGCGAGTTCTGCTGCTTGCGAACCTAAGTGGCCGGGCAATTTTAAAAATACTTCTAGTGGGTGTCCCTGTGAATCCTCCATATAAATCCCGCATCCAGTGATTCTTACACCATCCTCAACAGTGAAGGAGCCATCTACATAGACTTTTACTGTGTCCCCTGTGTCTTGGGAACTTTGTCTCCGTTTACATGTGGTTGCAGTGACTTGGGAACAAAGGGTTCTGTGGGGGGGGGGGGGGCGCAATTATCTGGCATTCACGTGGGGTCCTTGGGTATTGCAAATTGACTGCCCACAAAATGTGAGAGTCTTGGTCCCTGCCTTGTAGTAAGTGTCCAGCGAGCTGCTCTGATCTGGCTAACTGAACCATCTTTTCGTCTGCCGTCTAACAAAAGTTGAGTGGGCATTTTGGCCTTTGCTTCCCTGATAGCCCGGCGATGAATACTATTGGCGTGGAGGGACTCAAAGCCCCCGAAGACTGAGTTGTGGCTTACGGACATGTCGAGTTTCCTGGGTATGGAAAAAATTAAGTTCGCCTTGAGGGGATCTGTACAGGGGTTCGCCCGGAGGTGGCAACCATTTATTGACTTCTTTGCGGGAGAGTGAGCGTCAGCAAGGGGTGGGGGGAGGGGGGGGGGGGTGAGTAGAGTAGAGTAGGAGGGAAAAAATGGCAGGTAGTACCGGTGGGAGAGGAGCGGGCTTGTGCAGTATGTTACGGTTAAGTATTGAAAGTACATGGATGTTTGCACATTTTTGCCTTTTTTTGCTTTCTTTCTGTTGATGTTTGTAACTGTTTACAAAGCCAAAAACTACCTCAATAAAATTGTTTATTTTTTTTTAAAAAAGTTGAGTGGGCATGTGCTCGGTCAAGATCGTGACTGGGTTGAGGCCTGTAATATAAGCAAAATACTGAACTGCCCAAAAGACTGCAAGCAAGTGCCGTTTGCAGGCAGAAAATCCTTGTTTTACGGGGTCTAAAACTCTGGAAGCATAGGCTACTGGTCCTGTAGGAGCACTGCTGATAGGGTTTGGTGTGTGGTTGCCACTTCTATGGCATAGGGCAAAAGCGAGAGCTGTGCCTACGGTGTGTTTTTTAAATCGTCTACGGCGTCTGTGTGCTGTAGAAACTAATTCTTTTTCAGAAGCACTGAGTGGGGTGGCCTTGGTGGCAAAACCATCTATGTAATTCCTACAGTATCCCACTAAACCTAGGAATGAACGGAGTGCACTTTAAAGGCAGGGGCAATTTCACAATAGAGTCAATTCGCTTCTGTTCAATCTCGCGTTTGCCGTGGGTGATAATGGTGCCTAAATACAGTACCTTTTCCCTCAATATTTGTGCCTTTTTGGGGTTTACCTTGCATCCGATGGACTGGAGCAGGGTTAGTAATTTGGCTAACACAGGAACATGTTCTTCCCTGGTATCGGTTTGCAGGAGCAGGTCGTCTACATATGAACTAGGCAGTCGGGGCGGGACAATTTAGAGACCTGCAGCTGGCTGTCTGTGGAAAACGGAGGGGGAATTATGGAATCCTTGGGGAAGACACGTCCACGTGTTTTGTTGCCCTTGAAAAGTGAATGCAAATTTATATTGGCATGCTCGATCTAGGGGAATGGACCAAAAACCATTGCTAATATTCAGCACAGTGAAACTTTGCTTGCAGTCCATGCTTAAGCATGGTCGTGGGACACATGGCAATGGTGGGGGTTGTTAATGGGGTAACTTTGTTTAGTTTGCGGTAGTCAATTGTGAGTCACCATGAACCGTCTGGTTTCTTTACGGGCCAAATCGGGGCATTATTAGTGGAAGCTACTGGTCGAATCACTCGTTTTAACAGACTGTTAATGACCTTTAAAATTTCGCTCTCAGCCTTCTGTGGGAATCCGTACTGTTTCTGCGATTTGGGGTCGGGACCTGAAATCATAACTGCGCCATGAATCTGCCCGCAGTCATGATTGTGCTGGGCAAAAGCACCTTTCTGTGTGGCTGCTACCTCTTTAATCGTCGCATCTGTGCTAATTGCCAAAGGGTTCAACCAATAGTCTGTTTTCATAATCTCCTACTGAGAGCGTGGCGGGGGCTCTGACTGTTTTGGACATCTGCCAGACACACTTGTTTACGGGGTCATAGATACATAGAACATACAGTGCAAAAGTAGGTAATTTGGCCTATCGAGTCTACACTGACCCACTTAAGCTCTCACTTCCACCCTATCCCAATAACCCCTCCTAACCACCTCTGGACACTTAAGGGCAATTTAGCATGGTCAATCCATCCAGCCTGCACGTCTTTAGACTGTGGGAGGAAACCCACGCAGCCACGGGGAGAATGTACAGACTCTGCACATACAGTGACCCAGCGGGGAATTGAACCTGGGACCCTGGTGCTGTGAAGCCACAGTGCTAGCCACGTGTGCTACCATGCTGCCCAAAGAAGCACCGGTCGAAGGAGAGGTTATGAGAGTTCATGAAGTCTATGCCTAGGATGTGTTCTGCGGTTGCGGACAGGTCGACTAAAACAACAGGGTGTTTAGTGGTTACATTTCTGATCTGGATGGGTATTGGGGCTATGATGTGTCCCTCTTGAATGTGGCCTGTGAATCCACTGAGTGTAATGGTGTCTGTGGTTGGCCGGGGTGTTTTTTGGAACAGGGTTGAGGAGTTTAGTGTGGTGCGGGACCCTCCTGCCTCCCATAGAAAATCAACTGCATGTGTCCGGACTGTGCCTGTGTCTACTGGTCTTCTGACATTATCCCAGCACGTGTCGCAGACCCATTTTGGAGACTCCGGACACCGTCAATCTAAGGAGTTATAAGCGAGGTTGTCTGAGCGGGCGTTTACGGGATGCATGGGGCGAATGTTGTCTTTACGCTGTCGTGGCTGCTGATCGTGGTCTGTCTTATTGTTTCTGGGTGGGGGGGGTTGGGCTGTTAGGGTCATTGATTGTGTGGGAGTTTTGTCTGCAATCGCGGGCGAAATGTCCTACTTGTCCACAGGTGTAACATGAACCTCGTGGTGTGTGGGTTGGGCCTTGTGCTCTGGGGTGCTGTTCTCGGGGGGGGGGGGGGGGGGGGGAGTGTTCCTCTTTGTCCATGTGGGTTCCTGGCTAGTTCTAACACGGTACTTTGGGCTTCTACTCCGTCCTGATTCATCTGATCCTGAAGGGACTGTTCCCATGCCCTCGATAGGCATCACATTGTGTGATATCTGCTGGGTCATAATTTGCGCAAGCCTTCTTACCTGCTTCTGTGGCATGTGAAACTAAGGTACGAGACCATTTTGTGGTTTCTTCGTCATCTAAGTGAGCGCGGTTTAAGTTTCCATATACTGCTTTAAAATGTATCCAGAGGCAACCGGCAAAGGCAGTTGCGTGTTCCCCTTTGTTCTGTCTGCATTTGTTTAAACCCTCTACCGGATCCCATTTTTTGTATCCGATAGCGTCTAATATTGTGGTCTTCATTTCCTTTAGGGTTCCTCTTCCTACGTTTTGTGGGTCTGGCAAAGCTGACCTTACCGACTGGCTGAGGCTCATTATGATCAATTTAACTTCCTCCCTCTCATCTAATCCGGACATGACCTTTTGTTGGCGCACCTCCTCAAAGCTGTTCGGGTCTGCAGTGGGCTGAAATGGAGTGATTTTGGTGCAAGCGTCCCTTAACTGGGTTACCAAAAGTGGGGTGATGTAGATGATGTCTGGACCCTTATCCTCCTTTCTGTGGTGACCGGTGTCGGGGCAGCTCTGGGGGTTGGTACGACCTGTGCAGCCAGTGCCTTTGTTTTTGGGATACGCGGCGGTTGCTTTTGACTCTATGTTCTCTTTACATACTTCTGCGCGCTTTAATTGAAGTCTTCCTCGTCTGTCCCGAAGGTACACATGAAACCATTCTGCACGGAAAGTAATGACTGGAGCTTATCTATCTTTTGCTGGCATTTAGCGCGGTTAACAATGCTCTGCCTTTGTTCTTTAGTGGACTGGTGGAGCGCTCTTAAAGCTGCCTGTAAATCGGTGCACTTTTTTTTTTTGTTAACTGGGTGACCTGGTGTTCAGTCTCCTCTCTTACCAAGTCTGCGCGCTGTGTATCTTGATAGGCCTTGTTGTACTGGGTTTGGAAGCTGCTAAGGTGTACTATGCAAGACTGGTCGGCGTGTTTAACATCAGCGATTTCCCTGTCTTTAGTGACTTACTTCTCCTGGCGTTCCTCAATAATTTTCTCGCTTTCCTTACCGTTTACCTCATCCTTCTCTACTAACTGTCTGTGGAGCGTCTCGACTTCACATAAATTCTCCCACCAAATCTGTCCTATCTTTCCTGGACCTGACTCAGTATTTGCACAAAAATTTGAACAAAGGGGCCATCCTTTCCCCTTAAATACTTTATCAACACATCCTCCCATATGGGGCACTGCTCTGATTTGTCGACTACTGCGACCTCCGTTTGCTACTGCGGATTCATCATTTTCTCTATCATCTGTGCTGCCGTCTCATCTCTACTTATAATTTGGAACGGGGACAATAAGGAGTCGATAGAACAGCGGGTACGGCTTACAGCCATATTCTGGTTGACAATCCCTCTAGATTTGCATGCAAGTCTGACTAGTTTCCCTTACCCTTCCCTGTTAGTTGCACATGCGGTGAGTGCACACTTCCGAAAATCGATATTTGGTCGACATGCAACTTACTCTTGTGGTTTTCCCAATTCAATTCAAAGCTGTGGGCTCTCTTGGAGTAATAAAGTCACTTCTAATCGAGGTCCTGGCGGAGTCACCAATAAATGTCGACTTTATTTCTATGAGTCCACTCAGCTAGTGTATTAGCTCAGAGTGCGCAGGGCTTCTTATCCTTCTCTTTTGCGCCCTTATAGGTGGTCCTATCTGTAGCTCCAATGGATCGATAGGGTTTCGATCACCCTCATTGATCCTGGCCAATTAGGGGGCGGATACCTTGGTGGCTGGGTGGGTCCCAGCTATCATTGTCCTAGGCACGTAGGACTTTCCAGATAAGGGGAAGTGCCGTTGGTTAGTCTGCTACTGCTGTAACTCCTTGATTCAAACTATTGTACTGGGGGAAATGGTGATTGACTTTTAATGGTTGCAAGTTTTGGTCAGGTCTGATTTCTTTGCACAATAGGCTGTGTACTTGTCTGTGTCCAAGTTGACCACAATTCCCATGGTCCTTTGCAGGTGGCCATTTTAGAAGACTACATAATCTTTATTGTCACAAGTAGGCTTACATTAACACTGCAATGAAGTTACTGTTTAAAGCCCGTAGTCACCACATTGTGGCGCCTGTTCCGGTACACAGGGAGAATTCAGAATGTCCAAATTACCTAACAGCACTTCTTTTGGGACTTGTGGGAGGAAACTGGAACACCCGGAGGAAACCCACGCAGACACGGGGAGAACATGCTGGCTCTGCGCAGACAGTGACCCAAGCCGGCAATCGAACCTGGGACCCTGGCGCTGTGAAGCAACAGGGCTAACCACTGTGCTACCATGCTGCCCCTAGAACCCCGTAGAGTTTGTGCAACAATCTATTGGAAGCCATCTGAAAGTACAAATTTATATCCAGAGGTTCCCTGTTCTCTACCCTGTGTGGTGCACCTTTAAAACAAAAAGTTAACTAGCTTTGTCAACCATTATTTTCCTTTATTCAGTTTAACCATTTGGTTTAGTAAGTACCCTGTTACTACAACTGTGACAATGGATTTTAGCATTTTCTGTATTACTGATGTGAAGTTGACTTAGTTTCCTGCTTTCTATCTCCCTCCTTTCCAACATTTTATATCAGGGTTACATTTGCAACCTTCAAATCCACAGGGCCTATTCTGGAATCTAAGTAATTCTGGAAGATCAAAACCAATACATTTATTAACTCTGCAACCATCTTCTAGGTCCAGGGTATTGGTTAACTTTTAGTCCCATTAATTTCATCAGTGCTTTTTTTTAATGATCGTTTATTTTAAATTGCTCAATCTCATTAGTCCCTTGGTTTCCCACTATTTCTGGTATGTTTTTTGTTTCTTCTACTGTGAAGATGTACAAAATATTGATTTAACATCTCTGCCATTTCTTTAATTTGTTTTCATTTCTCCCGTTTCTCCCTTTTGACCCCAATTATTCTTTTATTGCTCGTTTACTCATCTATTTTCTCCTTCTATTTAGATTTGGATTTATTGTCACTTGTACTGAGGTACAGTGAAAAGAATTGTTCTGCGTACACTCCAGACAGACCTTTCCATACATGAAAAACATAGGACATATGATAAATACATAATGTAAATACATCGACACAGGCATCAGGTGAAGCATACAGGGTGTAGTACTTGTCAGTAAAGAAGATGAGTGGACAGATCAGTTCAGTCCACAAGAGGGTCATTCAGAAGTCCAGTAACAGCGGGAAAGAAGCTGTTTTTGAACCTGATTAGTACGTGTTCTCAGACTTTTCTATCTTCTGCCCAATAGAAGAGTTTGGAACAGATAATCCAGGTGGGAGGGGCATTTGATTATGCTGTTTGCTTTCCCAAGGCAGTGGGAGGTGTAGACCGAGTCAATAGATAGGAGGAGGTTTTGTGTGATGAACTGGGCTGTGTTCATGACTCTCTGTAATTTCTTATAGTCTTGGGCCCAGCAGTTGCCATACGAAGCTTTGATGCAGCCAAATAGGATGCTTTCTGTGGTGCACCTGTAAAGATTGGTAAGATCAGTGTGGACATGCTGAATTTCCTTAGTTTCCTGGGGAAGTATGGGCGCTGTTGAGCTTTCTTGGGACGTAGCGCCGATGTGGGTGGACCAGGACAGATTGATGATGTGCACACCGAGGATTTTGAAGCTGTCAGCCATCTCCATCTGTGCTCAATTGATGCAATTAGGGGTGTGTACGACACTTTGCTTCCTGAAGTCAATGACCAGCTGCTTAGTTTTGCTGGTGTTGAGCAAGAGATTGTTGTCGTTGCACCATGCCACTAGGTTCTCTATCCCCCTCTGTCTTCTGACTCATTGTTCAAGATCCGACCCACTAAGGTCATGTCATCAGCAAACTTGTAGGTGGAGTTGGAGCTAAATTTTGCCACACCGTCTCGTGTGTGTGTGTGTATATGTGTGTGTATATAGGGAGCATAGTAGGGGGGCTAAGTTTGCAGCCTAGCGGGGCCCCGGTATTGAGGACTTAGAGGAGATGTTGTGTTTATCCTTACTGATTGTGGTTTCTAGGTTAGGAAGTCGAGGATCCAAGAGGGAGGAGCCAAGTCCTAGGTTTTGAGTTTCGATATGAGCTTGGCTGGGATTATGGTGTTGAAGGCGGAGCTGTAGTCCGTGAATGGGAGTCTGACGTGGAGTCCTTGTTGTCGTGATGCTCCTCTATCAATTTCTTGGTGATTGCTAAATCTCTCCCAATCCTCTTGCCATCTGTAATGCTTCTTAAGGTCAGAGGAGGCAGAGAGTAGCAATGGAAGAATGCTTTTCTGATTGGAGGGCTGTGACTAGTGGTGTTCCGCAGGGATCAGTGCTGAGACCTTTGCTGTTCGTAGTATATATAAATGATTTGGAGAAAATGTAACTGGTCTGATTAGTAAGTTTGTGGCCGGCACAAAGTTTGGTGGAATTACAGACAGCAATGAGGACTGTCAGAGGATACAGCTAGATTTAGATCATTTGAAGACTTGGGCAGACAGATGGCAGATGGAGTTTAATCCGGATAAACGTGAGGTAATGCATTTTGGAAGGTCTAATACAGGTAGGGAATATACAGTGAATGGTAGAACCCTCAAGAGTATGGACAGTCAGAGATCTAGGTGTATGGGTCCACAGGTCACTGAAAGGGACAACACAGGTGGGAAGGTAGTCAAAAAGGCATACGGCATGCTTGCTGGGCTGGGGCATTGAGTATAAAAATTGGCAAGTCATGTTGCAGCTGTATAGAACTTTAGTTAGGCCACACTTGGAGTATCGTGTTCAATTCTTGTTGCCACACTACCAGCAGGATGTGGAGGCTTTAGAGGGTGCAGAAGAGATTTACCAGGATGTTGCCTGGTATGGAGGGCATTAGGAAAGGTTGAATAAACTTGGTTTGTTCTCAATGGAACAAAGGAGGTTGAGGGGCGACCTGACAGAGGTCTACAAAATTGAGGGGCATAGACAGAGTGGATATTTTCCCAGGGTAGAGGGGTCAGTTACTAGGGGGCATAGGTTTAAGGTGCGAGGGGCAAGGTTTAGAGGTGATGTACGAGGCAAGGTTTTTTTTTTTTTTTTTAAACACAGTGGGTAGTGGGTGCCTGGAACTCGCTGTCAGAGGTGGTGGAAGCAGGGACGATAGTGACGTTTAAGGGCATCTTGGCAAATACATGAATAAGATGGGAATAGAGGGATACAGACCCTGGAAGTGTAGAAGATTTTAGTTTAGACAGGCAGCATGGTCGGCTCAGGCTTGGAGGGCCGAAGGGCCTGTTCCTGTGCATTACTGTTCTTTGTTCTATTTCATTTACTATTATCCTTAGTTTCTGTAGTTGTGGCTGTGTCACCTTTCCACTGCCGTTTGTTCCTGAAGGGGATGCATATTAATTGGAAATTGCTAATTTTTTTTGCAAGTATTTCCCATTCCTTATCTACAGTCATATCATTTAATTTAAATTTCCAATCTACCTCACTCAACTTGCCCCTCATGCTAGAATTGGTTTTCTTTAAACATAATACCTTAGTTTCAGGATTAATCACATCACTCCCAAAATTGATATAAAATCTATCGTTTTATAATTTACCAGAGCATCTTTTACTGCAAGGTTACTAATTAATCCAGTCTCATTACATAATATTTGATCTAAAATACCCTGTTCCACAGTGTTTGGCAGGCACTGTGCTGGAAGTGATTGTGAGGGCAGTATTTCTTTTTCTCGGCTGACTATTCTGCCAGTAGTGATTATGCCACTAGATTTTGCAGAATGTGCCGTTTTGCAGAATGTGCGCTGTCAGTATTGTAGCGGTAGATGTTGTGTTGATATTAATAGCAGAGATTGTCGGAGTCAAAACTGTGCTGTGCGTAGTATTTATGCTAGTAAACTTTGTGCAGGTGGTGACCGAGTCTGCGGACATGATGCTGACAGTGAGTCCATATGGATTGTGTCGGTGGGGGTTATGCAGTGCGTTGGTGACTTGAGAATATACTAGTTTAGTACTCCAACAATAGCTACATTGTAGAAGAATATAAACCCCAAAAAAGGGGCTTGCAATAAATGAGAGAGAGAGAGAAATACAGCACAGAACAGGTCCTTCGGCTCATGATGTTGTGCCGAACTTTTATCCTACGTTAATCATAGAATTTTGGACACTAAGGGCAATTTATCATGGCCAATCCACCCAACCTGCACATCTTTGGACTGTGGGAGGAAACCGGAGCACCCGGAGGAAACCCACGCACACACTGGGAGGATGTGCAGACCCCACACAGACACTGACCCAAGTCGAAATTGAACTTGGGACCCTGGAGCTGTGAAGCAATTGTACTATCCACAATGCTACCGTGCTGCCCTTAAGAAGAAATTAATCTACACTCCATTATTCTACCCTAATCCATGTACCTATCCAATAGCAGCTTGAAGGTCCCTAACGTTTCTGACTCAACTACTTCCACAGGCAGTGCATTCCATGCCCCCACTACTCTCTGGGTAAAGAACCTAACTCTGACATCCCCCCCTATATCTTCCACCATTTATCTTAAATTTATGTCCCCTTGTAATGGTGTGTTCCACCCGGGGAAAAAGTGTCTCTGACTGTCTACTCTACCTATTCCCCATATCATCTTATAAACTTCTATCAAGTCGCCCCTCATCCTTCTCCGTTCTAATGAGAAAAGGCCTAGCACCCTCAACCTTTCCTCGTAAGACCTACTCTCCATTCCAGGCAACATCCTGGTAAATCTCCTTTGCACCTTTTCCAAAGCTTCCACATCCTTCCTAAAATGAGGTGACCAGAACTGCACAGTACTCCAAATGTGGCCTGACCAAGGTTTTCTTCACAGCTCTATCCACTTGAGTGGCAACTTTCAAAGATCTATGAACATAGACCCCAAGATCTCTCTGCTCCTCCACATTGCCAAGAACCCTGCCGTTAACCCTGTATTCCGCATTCATATTTGTCCTTCCAAAATGGACAACCTCACACTTGTCAGGGTTAAACTCCATTTGCCACTTCTCAGCACAGCTCTGCATCCTATCTGTCTCTTTGAAGCCGACAACAGTCTTCCTTACTATCCACAACTGCACCAATCTTCATATCATTTGAAAATTTACTGACCCACCCTTCAACTCCCTCATCCAAGTCGTTAATGAAAATCACAAACAGCAGAGGACCCAGAACTGATCCCTGTGGTATGCCACTGGTAACTGGGCTCCAGGCTGAATATTTGCCATCCACCACCACTCTCTGTCTTCTATCGGTTAGCCAGTTCGTTATCCAACTGGCCACATTTCCCACTATCCCATGCCTCCTTACTTTCTGCATAAACCTACCATGGGGATCCTTATCAAATGCCTTACTAAAATCCATGTACACCACGTCCACTGCTTTACCTTCATCCACATGCTTGGTCACCTCCTCAAAGAAGTCAATAAGACTTGTAAATCAAGACCTACCCTTCACAAATCCGTGCTGACTATCCCTAATCAAGCAGTGTCTTCCCAGATGCTCAGAAATCCTATCCCTCAGTACCCTTTCCATTACTTTGCCTACCACCGAAGTAAGACTAACTGGCCTGTAATTCCCAGGGTTATCCCTATTCCCTTTTTTGAACAGGGGCACGACATTCGCCACTCTCCAATCCTCTGGTACCACCCCTGTTGACAGCGAGGACGAAAAGATCATTGCCAACGGTTCTGCAATTTCATTTCTTGCTTCCCATAGAATCCTTGGATATATCCCGTCAGGCCCGGGGGACTTGTCTATCCTCAAGTTTTTCAAAACGCGCAACACATCTTCCTTCCTGACAAGTATCTCCTCGAGCTTACCAGTCTGTTTCACACTGTCCTCTCCAACAATATGGCCCCTCTCGTTTGTAAATACTGAAGAAAAATACTTGTTCAAGACCTCAATCTCTTCAGACTCGATACACAATCTCCCGCTACTGTCTTCGAACGGACCTACTCTCGCGCTAGAGTTGCTCGTTTTACTGGAGTGTGATTAACATGCCTCCGTTTAAAGGCCGTGTGCTTAACACTACTATGGCTCTGTATGTGTAATTATGCTCGGAGTCACCAGGTGCCGTATTGAGACACCGTCACAAGTATATCAAGGTCAGGTTCAAAGTAATAAATCCGTACACCGATTAGTAAGTCCAAACGATTGGTGTTTATTATAACAAATATAATAAATACACATGCATACGCTAAAGAGACTAACTTACTTCTAATACTAAACAACTAAATACTTATCTAGACAGGAACAGGCAAGGTCAGGGAGCAAGGCCTTTGTCCCGTTCTTGGTCTATAACTTTCTGATTCGCAAAGTTGTCAAGGCTAGCAAGGTCTGGATCACGTAGCGATCGTTGTGTTGGCACTTACAGTTCGATGGCTGAGGCTCAACGGCCGGTGATGAACTGGAGTCAGGATGCGATGTAACAGGTCTGGGCCGGAGCAAAAGAACAGACCGAACCATGTGCGGGACCTACTCTTATAGGTCCTAGAAGCCCGTGCCCCTTGGGGCGGGTTCTTTCACCTGCTAGGTATCGATTGGGTATCTTTCAAACTCCCCAATCGATATCTTTCAAACTCCCCGATCTTAGGGTTGTTCCTCGATGGGTGGGGTGGTCCCTACGGCTCTTTGTGTTGGTTGCTTGGCGCCATTCTGTCTGGGCGTCTATGGAAAAGTATCCATCGATACTTAAATGTTTCTATTGTCCGGGATCTGGATCACCTCATTACTATGCAGATCTGTTTCCCATTTGCACCTTTGGCTGAAACTCTGCACCTGGCTAGAAACTGGTTTCTGTACGTGCAGAATGCAACACAGTCTTCTGCAAGCTGTTTGTCCTCACTATGACAGTTTTTCCCTGCAGTCTTAGCAGTTCTCCATTTTCTAGCCCAGTGTCCATCTTGGATGGCTACACTAGTCATTCTCATATTTCTCACATATGTGTAAAGGGCCTTGGGGTTTTCCTTGATCCTACCTGCCAAAGATTTTCATGCCCTCTCTTAGCTCTCCTAATCCCTTTCTTCAGTTCCCTCCTGGCTGTCTTGTATCCCTCCAGCGCCCTGTCTAAACCTTGTTTCCTCAGCCTTACAAAAGTCTCCTCCTTCTTAACAAGACATTCAACCTCTCTTGTCAACCATGGTTCCCTCACTCGACCATCTCTTCCCTGCCTGACAGGGACATACATATCAAAAACACGCAGTACCTGTTCCTTGAACAAGTTCCACATTCACTTGGTCCTTCCCTTACAGCCTATGTTCCCAACTTATGCACTTCAATTCTCGTCTGACAGCATTGTATTTACCCTTCCCCCAATTGTAAACCTTGCCCTGTTGCACGCACCTATCCCTCTCCATTACTAAAGTGAAAGTCACAGAATTGTGGTCACTACCTCCAAAATGCTCCCCACTAACAAATCTATCACTTGCCTGGTTCATTACCAAGTACCAAATCCAATATGGCCTCCCCTCTGGTCAGACAATCTACATACTGTGTTAGAAAAGCTTCCTGGACACACTGCACAAACACTACCCCATCCAAACTATTTGATCTAAAGAGTTTCCACTCAATGTTTGGGAAGTTGAAGTCACCCATGACTACTACCCTGTGACTTCTGCACATTTCCAAAATCTGTTTCCCAATCTGTTCCTCCACATCTCTGCTGCTATTGGGGGGCCTATAGAAAACTCCCAACAAGGTGACTGCTCCTTTCCTATTTCTGACTTCAACCCATATTACCTCAGTAGGCAGATCCCCCTCGAACTGCCTTTCTGCAGCTGTTATACCAGGGGTGGGCAAACTACGGCCCGCGGGCCGCATGCGGCCCGCCAAAGGTATTTCTGCGGCCCACCAAGTCATTAAAAAAAAAAAAAAAAAAAAATTTTTTTAAAAAAAATTTTTTTTTTTTTTTTTTTTTTTAATTTTTTTTTAAAGGTTAATGGGTGGGGGGGCTGTTGGGTTACTTACGGTATAGGGTGGATACGTGACTTGAGTAGGGTGATCATTGCTTGGCACAACGTCGAGGGCCGAAGGGCCTGTTCTGTGCTGTACTGTTCTATGTTTCTATATGAGGCGCCCACAATCATAACCGGGTGAGTAATTATTTTACTTAATATACTATGCGGCCCTTTGTGAATTGTGAATTTCTGAATGCGGCCCTTGCACGGAAAAGTTTGCCCACCCCTGTGTTATACCATCTCTAATTAACAATGCCACCCCCCCACCTCTTTTACCATCCTCCCTAATCTTGTTGAAACATATATAGCCAGGGACCTCCAACAACCATTTCTGCCCCTCTTCTATCCAAGTTTCCGTGATGGCCACCACATCATAGTCCCAAGTACCGATCCATGCCTTAAGTTCACCCACCTTATTCCTGATGCTTCTTGCATTGAAGTATACACACTTCAACCCATCTCCTTGCCTGCAAGTACTCTCCTTTGTCAGTGTTACCTTCCCCACTGCATCACTACGTGCTTTGGCGTCCTGAATATCGGCTTCCTTAGTTGCTGGACTACAAATCCGGTTCCCATTCCCCTGCCAAATTAGTTTAAACCCTCCCGAAGACTACTAGAAACCCCCCCCCCCCAGGATATTGGTGCCCCTCCGGTTCAGATGTAACCCGTCCTGCTTGTACAGGTCCCACCTTCCCCAGAATGCGCTCCAATTATCCAAATACCTGAAGCCCTCCCTCCTACACCATTCCTGCAGCTACATGTTCAACTGTACTCTCTCCCTATCACGTGGCACAGGCAACAAACCAGAGATGACAACTCTGTCTGTCCTGGCCTTTAACTTCCAGCCTAACTCCCTAAACTTGTTTTTTACCTCCACACCCTTTTTCCTACCTACGTCGTTGGTACCAATGTGCAACACGACTTCTGGCTGCTCACCCTCCCCCTTCAGGATCCTGAAGACACGATCTGAGACATCCCTGGCACCCGGGAGGCAACATACCTTTCGGGAGTTTCGCTCGCGACCACAGAATCTCCTATCTATTCCCCTAACCATTGAATCTCCTATTACTATTGCTTTTCTATGCTCCCCCCTTCCCTTCTGAGCCCCAGAGTCAGAATCAGTGCCAGAGACCTGGCCGCTGGGGCCTTCCCCCGATAGGTCATCCCCCCCCAACAGCTTCCAAAACGGTATACTTGTTTTGAAGGGGAACGGCCACGAGGGATCCCTGCACTGTCTGCCTGTTAGTTTTATTTCCCCTGACTGTAACCCAGCTACTCTTGTCCAGTACCTTGGGTGTGGCTACCTCCCTGTAACTCTTCTCGATAACCCCCTCTGCCTCCCGGATGATCCGAAGTTCGTCCAGCTCCAGCTCCAGTTCCCTAACACGGTCTCTGAGGAGCTGGAGTTGGGTGCACTTCCCGCAGGTATAGTCAGCGGGGACACCAGTGGTATCCCTCACCACCCACATCCTACAGGAGGAGCATGTAACTGCCCTAACCTCCATCCCCTCTTACTTTACAGAATTAGCTACCCCGTAGACCAACTGGACCTCCGCACTCCGACTCTGCTTCCAGTCAGCTGTACTCTAAACTCCTGGCTCCCTTCACGCTCTTTGATAAATATAGGAAATGAAATGTAAGGAGCACCTTACTCCCTCCTCACCTAACTCCCTCAGTCACCAAACTCTCACTGTAGCACTCAAATGCAACAAGCTCAGCACTCCAGGGCAAACCAAGTCTGCGCTATAACTAGCTCAGATTTATACTGTGACTCTAGCCTCTGAAAACTGGCCTAATCCAATTAACTAATTAACAAGGTCCAGTTGCAAGTACCTACAAATAGAAACTTGTTTGAAGCTGATTCAAAATTCACCACCTTATAGACCAAACAGCAACTTTTAAGTTAATTAACTAAATAAAAGAAATACTAGACTTTAAATAAAAATGAACCCTTATACTCCCTCAGTCACCAAACTCTCACTGTAGCACTCAAATGCAACAAGCTCAGCATTCCAGTCCAAATGATGGGAGGTTTTAATTTTGATCTTCATAGAGATTGGACAAATCAAATTGGCAAAGTAGCCTGGAGGATTGAAACAATTTCTTAGATCAATTATATTCTTGAACCAACCAGTGAACAGATTAATTTCTAAATGAGACTGGATTGATTATTGACTGCAGCAGTAAAGGTATGAGTGATCATTGCATGATGGTATTTCTCACAGTTTGAAGTGAGGAGACATTTGAGTCTGAAACTGAAAAGAATTGACTAAAGTGGAATGGGAAAATGGTTAAAAGGTGATAAGACAGTGAAGCAGTAGCACATCTAAGCTATTTCATCGTTCTCAACAAAAAATGTATTAAATTGAGAAAAATACACTACAAGAAGGATGCACCATCCGTGGCTACGAAAAGTGAGGATGGTACCAAATTGAAATAAAATAGGCACAGTGCTGTAAAGATTAGTGGTAGCCCACAAGATTGGGAAGATTTTAGAAACCAGCAACGGATAACTTCAAAATAAAGTGCAGGAAGATATTGGAGCATGTGAGAAAGCTACCAAGAAATATAAAGTCAAGACAGTAAAAGCTTGTACAAATAAAGGAAGCGAGCAACTAGAAAGCATTGGTCCCTTAAAAGGATGAGACTGCGGAATTAATAAAGGAAATGGCCGAAACTTTAAACATCTGTCTTCGCAGGAGGAAACAAAACAAAATCCCAATAGTAGAAAATCAAGAGATAAAACTGAGGGAAGAACATAAAACAAGTCACTGAGCAGAGGAAGAGTATTAGAAAAATATGCTACTGAAGGCTCGTAAGTCTCCTGGACATAACCCTGTTACCTAGGGTCTTTAAACAAAGTAGCTGCATAGATAATGAAGGCATTTGTTATTATTTACCAAAATTCCCAGGATTCTGGAAAGGTGCCAGTGGATTAGAACACACACACTAGGTAAGAAAGGAACGAACAATAGGCCAGTCAGCTTGATGTCTGTCATTGGGAAAATGCTAGAATCCATCATTAAGGCATTAGTAGCAGGACATTAGGCAGTCAACATGGTTGCACGAAAGTAAAATAGTGTTTGACCGATCTATTAGAGGTCATTGAGGACGCATAATGCGGAAACTATGGATGTGGTGTACTTAGATTTCCAAAGGCATTCAATAAGGTGCCACATGTTATTACTACATGATAACCCGTGGAGTTGGGAAGGGGGGCCGATATATTAGCATGGATAATAGATTAGCTAATGAACAGGAAATAGAATTGAAATAAATGAGCCACTTTCAAGTTGGCAAATTTAACTTGTGGAGGGCTGCAGGGCTCGGGCCTCAACAATTTATGGCCTAAATGAGATAAACAGATTCTTGATCAGTAAGGAAATCAAGGGTTACATGGGAAAGAAAGTGGACGTGAGGAATGTCGGATCAGCCATTATCTTATTGAATGGCAGAGCAGATTTGAGGGGCCGAATGGCCTACGTCTGTTCCTATTTCGTATGATCTTATTCTGACATTGTTTGGCTGGTAAAACGTGTGCGAGCACTTTGCAAATCACAAGCTAGATAGAGTGCAGAGTTTCCTGATGGTGATTGTGTTGCTAGAGGTTATACCAGTTAATAATAATCGCTTATTGTCACAGGTAGGCTTCAATTAAGTTACTGTGAAAAGCCCCTAGTCGCCACATTCTGGCGGCTGTTCGGGGAGGCCTGTACGGGAATTGAACCCGCGTTGCCCAACTCTAATTGCTTTTGAGATGGTGGCAGGTGCACCCACAGTGCTGTTCAATAGGCCTGGGTGTGCTGTTGTCATTTCCAGTACCTAGATTGATGGCTAATAGATCAGTCAAACATTATTTTGCTTTCACACAACCATGTTGACTCTGCCTACTGTCCTGCTACTATCGCCTTAATGATGGGTTCTAGCATTTTCCCAATGACAGACGTCAAGCTGACTGGCCTATTGTTCGTTCCTTTCTGTCTCCCTCCTTTCTTAACTCATGTATTTTCTAATCCACTGGGACCTGTCCATCTGTTTTTATTCATAATCAAGTATTTTGTATGATTTGATACAACTAAGTGACTTGCTTGGCAGAGGCGGTTATAGTCAACCATATTACTGTGGGTCTGGAATCACCTGTAACAATGGCAGATTTCTTTCCCTAAAGGGCATTTATGAATTAGATGGGTGGGGAATCGTTGCTAAGATCAGCTTTCAACTCCAGACTTTTCTTACTTTAATTAAAATCCCACCAGATACCATGGACTAGTTCAGTGGCATTACTACAACGTCACTGTCTCCCCTTAAGTTGTGGAAGCTGGCAGTCTGTGCCAGTAGCATTTAATAATAATTTCATAATCTTTATTGTCACAAGTAGGCTTACATTAACATTGCAATGAAGTTACTGTGAAAAGCCCCTCATCGCCACATTCCGACGCCTGTTCAGGTACACAGAGGGAGAATTCAGAATGTCCAAATTACCTAACAGCACATCTTTCGGGACTTGTGGGAGGAAACAGGAGCACTCTGAGGAAACTCACGCAGACACGGGGAGAACATGCAGACTCTACACAGATAGTGACCCAACCTGGGAATTGAAGCTGTGAAGCAACAGTGCTAACCACTATGCTACCGTGCTGCCCATTTGCTATTAGAGGTTGTGCCTGTTATGATTTTGCTAGTGATTGTATTGACTGGTTGCATAATGAGTGAGCTATCATTATTTTAGGTGGTACGCTATATTGTTTGGCAGTGATAATGTCACTAGTGAGTTTGCTGGTAGTGATTTTACTCACCTGATGAAGGAGCTGTGCACCGAAAGCTAGTGACTCAAACAAACCTGTTGGACTTTAACCTGGTGGTCTAATGTTTATTACTGTGATTTTACTGAGGATTTCACCTCCGTACAAGCAGTCCTCCGAAACAAACATGTTGGACTTTAACCTGGTTTTGTAAGACTTCTAACTGTGATTTTACTGGCAGTGTTTGTGCCAGCAGAGGTCAGTATATCAGCTCAGTAGTTTGAATCCACTTCCTGCATTCCCCAGTAATATAGCCATGCTCAGCAATGTGAGAGGAAATCAAGCACACACAAGGCATATCAGACCTGCCCTGGTTCCCAGGGGGCTCCATTCTTTCTCTTGCATCAGCTGTTAACAATCCATCTGCCTGTAATCCAGCTCTCTTTCATTCGAGCAAATGGTAGCAGGCGGTCACGTTTATGACATTGTTTAAGAGAAGGAGATGCAGACAATCCCTTGATTGAGTTTCCAAGCCTGTCTGCCCCAGCTCCATTTTCCATTTAACCTGCTCAGCCACACAGAAAATACAATCCGCTCTTGTTCTCAGTCACACACAGGCTCCACCTCCACATCTCCAATCTGTTATTGGTTGAAGAAAATTCACCAATAAGTTGTATTTTGCTGAACGTTAAACTGATCGCCATCTATTTATAGGCTGAAACAAGTGTTTCTTCAATAAACAGAACTGTGACAAAGCTCGCACTGCAGAACAAAGGATAGAGAACTCAATTCACAGACACACAGACGGCATGGTAGCACATTAATTAGCACTGTTGCTTCACAGCGCCAGGGTCCCAGATTTGATTCCCAGCTTGGGTCACCGTCTGTGCACTTTCTCCCCGTGTTTGCGTGGGTTTCCTCCGGGTGCTCTGGTTTCCTCCCACAAGTCTTGAAAGACGTGCTGTTGGGTATTTTGGACATTCTGAATTCTCCCTCTGTGTATCTGAACAGGTGCTGGAATGTGGCGACTGGGGGTTTTTCCACAGTAACTTCATTGCTCTATTAATGTAAGCCTACTTGCAACAATAAAGATTATTATTATTACAAGACAACACACACCGATAAAAATGGACAGACTCAGACATGCCATATGAACACAATCATACAGTAGTGGACACAGGTACTGCCCTCCAACAGCACAGCATTCCCTCTGTACTGCTGACAGTGCAACATTCCGTATTGCGCATCTCAAAATGTAGCACTGGCTCAGAATTGCCCTCTGACAGTGCAGCGCACACTCAGTACTGCAGCGCGCCTTCAACATTGCCCTACCAACCTTGCAGTGCTCTTTCAGTGCCACCCCGCCAGTGCACCAATAGTACTGATACTCCATTAGTGTTGCACTAACTACATTGTGATGCTCCCTCGGTACGGTCCCTCCAACAGCACAATGCTCCTTCAGTACTATGCTTCAGGGCCAGCTGAAGAAATCACGTGCTGCTTCTTTCTGGTCCCCTTATCCCCTCCATGCCCTTTAACCCTCCCCCTCAATCATCACAATATTCTTTCCCCTTTCAAGGCTCACGAATCAATTCACCAATCACAGAAAAGTCCCAGTTTAATGATGACTCCCGTTGTTCCAAATATTGTCTGACTTATATATGCAACATATTAAGAGCAGCAATAATTTGCAGTGTTAATTTGTGTGCAACATATAGAGGTGATCCTACTGTGACAATTAAACAAACTGAAGAGTACAGATTTGATTTTATCAGCTTCATGCAATGTTGTCAAGGATGTTAGCAAGGATAATCCAGGGAACTACAGGCCGGTGAGCCTTCCGTCAGTGGTAGGGAAATTACTGGAGAGAATTCTTCGAGACAGGATCTACTCCCATTTGCAAGCAAATGGACGTATTAGCGAGAGGCTGCATGGTTTTGTGAAGGGGAGGTCGTGTCCCACTAACTTGATAGAGTTTTTCGAAGAGGTCACAAAGATGATTGATGCAGGTAGGGCAGTGGATGTTGTCTATATGGGACTTCAGTAAGGCCTTTGACAACGTCTCTCATGGTAGACTGGTACAAAAGGTGAAGTCACACGGGATCAGGGGTGAGCTGGCAAGGTGGATACAGAACTGGCTCGGTCATAGAAGGCAGAGAGTAGCAATGGAAGATGCTTTTCTAATTGGAGGGCTGTGACTAGTGGTGTTCCGCAGGGATCAGTGCTGGGACCTTTGCTGTTCGTAGTATGTATAAATAAATGATTTGGAGAAAAATGTAACTGGTCTGATTAGTAAGTTTGCAGATGACACAAAGGTTGGTGGAATTGCAGATAGCGATGAGGACTGTCGGAGGATACAGCAGGATTTAGATCGTTTGGAGACTTGGGCGGAGAGATGGCAGATGGAGTTTAATCCAGACAAATGTGAGGTAATGCATTTTGGAAGGTCTAATGCAGGTAGGGAATATACCTTTAAGAGTATTGAAAGTTAGAGAGATCTAGGTGTACAGGTCCACAGATCACTGTGGGCAACACATGTGGAGAAGGTAGTCAAGAAGGCATACGGCATGCCGGGGCATTGAGTATCAGAATTGGCAAGTCATGTTGCAGCTGTACTGAACCTTAGTTAGGCCACATTTTGGAGTATAGTGTTTAATTGTGGTTGCCACATTAACAGAAGGATGTGGAGGCTTTAGAGAGGGTGCAGAAGAGATGTTGCCTGGTATGGAGGGCATTAGCTATGAGGAGCGGTTGAATAAACTCTGTTTGTTCTCACTGGAACGACGGAGGTTGAGGGGTGACCTGATAGAGGTCTACAAATTATGTGGGGCACAGACAGAGTGGATAGTCAGAGGCTTTTCCCCAGGGTAGAGGGGTCAATTACTAGGGGGCATAGGTTTTAGGTGCGAGGGGCAAGGTTTAGAGTAGATGTACGAACCAAGTTTTTTTTACACCGAGGGTAGTGGGTGCCTGGAACTCACTGCTGGAGGAGGTGGTGGAAGCAGGGACGATAGTGACATTTAAGGGGCATCTTGACAAATACATGAGTAGGATGGGAATAGAGGGATACAGACCCAGGAAGTGTAGAAGATTGTAGTTTAGTCGGGCAGCATGGTCGGCACGGGCTTGGAGGGCCGAAGGGCCTGTTCCTGTGCTGTACTTTTCTTTGTTCTTTGTTTGTTCAATTTGACAGGAAAATGTTACATTAGTTATTGCAGTTGATAACTGATTTTGGTGACTGCTTCATTAACATGTTCTGTGCATTGCACCATGTGTACACGGTGACAGTAAATTCAACCCAAGTGTCAAGAACACCTCATTTGCTTTATATTTTGATTGACTGCAGAGGCTGATTGACTTACCAGGGGCTGATATCAGGACACATTGCCAGCCAAAGCCCCCTTCTGTCTTTGCTTCTTCTCCTTTGCCTCCTTGGAAGAAGTCCTTCGGTGAAGCTGAAAGACTTCTGCATGGCGGCGGTAACTTTTTTAGGCCCATGAATTTGATGTTGCTGTAAACCCTAACCAGTTATAATAGGTGTGCAAACAACTATTTACACACAATAGAAACACTGTTCTACGAATCTCTTTTGGCGCTAGTCTCTTTAAATAAAAAAAAAATAAAAAATAAAATATTAGTTTTATTTTGATGCAAGGTCTAAAATGCAATTATTTATCAGATTGCTTTGGAACCATAAAGTAGTTTCCACTGAAACCTTAAACAGACTAGTTTTGATTCGAGCTGTTTTAGCAACTTTTCCCCCAAAGTGGGTAGCACTGTGGCTTCACAGAGCCAGGGTCCCAGGTTCGATTCCCTGCTGGGTTACTGTCTGTGCGGAGTCTGCACGTTCTCCCAGTGTCTGCGTGGGTTTCCTCCGGGTGCTCCAGTTTCCTCCCACAGTCCAAAGACGTGCAGGTTAGGTGGATTGGCCATGATAAATTGCCCTTGGTGTCCAAAAATGGTTAGATGGGGTTATTGGGTTACAGGGATAGGATGGAGGTGAGGGCTGAAGTGGGGCGGTGCACTCGATGGGCCGAATGGCCTCCTTCTGCAATATATGTTCTATGTATATCTCCAAAATCTGAGCCCAAGAAATATTTGCTGCTTTGCCTCTCTTCCTTGCACTGGTTGCCAAATTATCCTCTGTTCATCTTTAATTCAATGACTTGGAGGAGGGGGCTGAAGGGTGGGTCAGTAAATTTGCTGATGACACCAAGATTGGTGGAGTAGTGGATGAGGTGGAGGGCTGTTGTAGGCGGCAAAGAGACTTTGATAGGATGCAGAGCTGGGCTGAAAAATGGGAGATGGAGTTTAACCCTGATAAGTGCGAGGTGATTCATTTTGGTAGGAAAAATTTGAATACAGATTACAGGATCAACGGCAGGGTTCTGAGGAATGTGGAGGAACAAAGAGATCTTTGGGTTCATGTCCACAGATCTCTGAAGGTTGCCACTCAAGTGGATAGAGCTGTGAAGAAGGCTTATAGTGTGTTAGCGTTTATTAACAGGGGGCTTGAGTTTAAGAGCCGCGGGGTTATGCTGGTGACCCTGGTGAGACCACATTTGGAGTATTGTGTGCAGTTCTGGTCACCTCCATATAGGAAGGATGTGGAAGCATTGGAAAGGATGCAAAAGAGATTTACCAGGATGCTGCCTGGTTTGCAGGATAGGTCTTATGAGGAAAGATCGTGTTTTTGGGATCCTTAAGGGGGAGGGGGGGCAGCCCCAAGTCGTGGTCCATATAGGTACCAACGACATAGGTAGGAAGAGAGATGGGGATTTGAGACAGAAATTCAGGGAGCTACGGTGAAAGCTGAGAGCTAGAACAAACAGAGTTGTTATCTCTGGGTTGTTACCCATGCCACGTGCTAGCGAAGTGAGAAATAAGGAGAGAGAGGAGTTGAACACGTGGCTACAGGGATGGTGCAGGAGGGAGGGTTTTGGTTTCCTGGATAATTGGGGCACATTCTGGGGTAGGTGGAACCTCTACAAACAGGATGGTCTTCACCTGAACCAGAGGGGTACCAATATCCTGGGGGGGGGGGAGATTTGCTAGTGCTCTTCGGGGGGGTTTAAACTAATTCAGCAGGGGGATGGGAACCTAAATTGTAGCCCCAGTGTACAGGATGTTGAGAGTAGCGAGGTCAGGGATAGGGTTAAAAGTTCGAAAAAGGGCACCGGCAAGCAAAACGCTGGTTTGAAGTGTCTACTTCAACGCCAGGAGCATCCGGAATAAGGTGGGTGAGCTTGCAGCATAGGTTGGTACCTGGGATCTCGATGTTGTGGCGATTTCGGAGACATGGGTAGAGCAGGGACAGGATTGGTTGTTGCAGGTTCCAGGATTTAATGTTTCTGTAAGAACAGAGAAGATGGTTAAAGAGGGGGGGGGGTGTGGCATTGTTAATCAAGGCGGTAGAAAGGACGTTTGAGGACTCGTCTACTGAGATAGAATGGGCCGAGGTTAGGAACAGGAGAGGAGAGGTCACCCTGTTGGGAGTTGTCTATAGACCTCCGAATAGTTCCAGAGATGTAGAGGAAAGGATTGCAAAGATGATTCTCGACAGGAGCGAGAGTAACAGGGTAGTTGTTATGGGGGACTTTAACTTTCCAAATATTGACTGGAAATACTATAGTTCGAGTACTATAGATGGGTCAGTTTTTGTGCAGTGTGTGCAGGAGGGTTTTCTGACACAGTATGTAGACAGGCCAACAAGGGGCGATGCCACATTGGATTTGGTACTGGGTAATGAACCCGGCCAGGTGTGAGATTTAGATGTAGGTGAGCACTTTGGTGATAGTGATCACAATTCGGTTATGTTTACTTTAGCAATGGGCAGGGATAGGTATATACCGCAAGGCAAGAATTATAGCTGGGGGAAAGGCAATTATGATGCTATTTGGCAAGATTTAGGATGTATAGGATGGGGAAGGAAACTGCAGGGGATGGGTACAATCGAAATGTGGAGCTTTTTCAAGGAACAGCTACTGGGTGTCCTTGATAAGTATGTACCTGTCAGGCAGGGAGGAAGTTGTCGAGCAAGGGAACTGTGATTTACTAAGGAAGTTGAAACACTTGTCAAGAGGAAGAAGAAGGCTTATGTTAGGATGAGACATGAAGACTCAGTTAGGGCACTTGAGAGTTACAAGTTAGCCAGGAAGGACCTAAAGGGAGAGTTAAGAAGAGCGAGGAGAGGACACGAAAAGTCGTTGGCGGATAGGATCAAGGAAAACCCTAAGGCTTTCTATAGGTATGTCAGGAACAAAAGAATGACTCGAGTAAGATTAGGGCCAATCAAGGATAGTAGTGGAAAGTTGTGTGTGGAATCAGAGGCGATAGGGGAAGCGTTACATGGATATTTTTCGTCAGTGTTTACACTGGAGAAAGAGAATGTTGTCGAGGAGAATACTCAGGTTCAGTTGACCAGGCTAGATGGAATTGAGGTTCACAAGGAGGAGGTGTTAGCAATTTTGGAAAATGTAAAAATAGATAAGTCCCCTGGGCCAGATGGGATTTATCCTAGGATTCTCTGGGAAGCCAGGGAGGAGATTGCAGAGCCTTTGTCCTTGATCTTTATGTCGTCTTTGTCGACAGGAATATTGCCGGAAGACTGGAGGATAGCAAATGTTGTCCCCTTGTTCAAGAAGGGGAGTAGAGACAACCCTGGTAATTATAGACCTGTGAGCCTTACTTCGGTTGTGGGTAAAATGTTGGAAAAGGTTAGAAGAGATAGGGTTTATAATCATCTTGAAAAGAACAAGTTGATTAGCGATAGTCAACACGGTTTTGTGAAGGGTAGGTCATGCCTCACAAACCTTATTGAGTTTTTTGAGAAGGTGACCAAACAGGCGGATGAGGGTAAAGCGGTTGGTATGGTGTATATGGATTTCAGTAAGGCGTTTGATAAGGTTCCCCATGGTAGGCTATTGCAGAAAATAAGGAAGTATGGGATTGAAGGTGATTTAGCGGTTTGGATCAGTAATTGGCTAGCTGAAAGAAGACAGAGGGTGGTGGTTGATGGCAAATGTTCATCCTGGAGTTCAGTTACTAGTGGTGTACCACAAGGATCTGTTTTGGGGCCACTGCTGTTTGTCATTTTTATAAATGACCTGGAAGAGGGTGTAGAAGGATGGGTTAGTAAATTTGCAGATGACACGAAGGTCGGTGGAGTTGTGGATAGTACTGAAGGATGTTATAGGTTACAGAGGGACATAGATAAGCTGCAGAGCTGGGCTGAGAGGTGGCAAATGGAGTTTAATGCGGAAAAGTGTGAGGTGGTTCACTTTGGAAGGAGTAACAGGAATGCAGAGTACTGGGCTAATGGCAAGATTCTTGGTGGTGTAGATGAACAGAGAGACTTCGGCATCCAGATACATAAATCCCTGAAAGTTGCCACCCAGGTTAATAGGGCTGTTAAGAAGGCATATGGTGTGCTGGCCTTTATCAGTAGGGGGATTGAGTTTCGGAGCCACAAGGTCATGCTGCAGCTGTACATAACTCTGGTGCGGCCGCTCCTGGAGTACTGCGTGCAGTTCTGGTCACCACATTATAGGAAGGATGTGGAAGCTTTGGAAAGGGTTCAGAGGAGACTTACTAGGATGTTGCCTGGATTGGAGGGAAGGTCTTATGAGGAAAGGCTCAGGGACTTAGGTTGTTTTCGTTAGAGAGGAGAAGGCTGAGAGGTGACTTAATAGAGACATATAAGATAGTCAGAGGGTTAGATAGGGTGGACAGTGAGAGTCTCTTTCCTCGGATGGTGATGACCAACACGAGGGGACTTAGCTTTAAATTGAGGGGTGGTAGATATAGGACAGATGTCAGAGGCAGTTTCTTTACTCGGAGAGTAGTAGGGGTGTGGAACGCCCTGCCTGCAACAGTAGTAGACTCGCCAACTTTAAGGTCATTTAAGTGGTCGCTGGATAGACATATGAATGAAAATGGAATAGTGTAGGTCAGATAGGCTTCAGATGGTTTCACAGGTCGGCGCAACATTGAGGGCCGAAGGGCCCGTACTGCGCTGTAATGTTCTCTGTTGAGGGAGCTAGGGCTTTTCTCTTTGGAGCGGAGGAGGATGAGAGGCGACTTAATAGAGGTTTATAAGATGACGAGGGGGATAGATAGAGTGGATGTTCAGAGACTATTTCATCGGGTGGATGTAGCTGTTGCAAGGGGGCATAACTATAAGATTCAGGGTGGGACATATAGAACAACAAAGAAAATTACAGCACAGGAACAGGCCCTTCGGCCCTCCCAGCCTGCGCCGATCCAGATCCTTTATCTAAACCTGACTCCTATTTTCCAAGGTCTAAAGAGGGATATCCGAGGTAGGTTCTTTACTCAGAGCGTGGTTAGGGTGTGGAATGGACTGCCTGCTGTGATAGTGGAGTCGAACACTTCAGGAACTTTCACGCAGTTATTGGATACGCACACGGAGCACACCAGAATGACAGGGAGTGGGATAGCTTGATCTTGGTTTCGGACAATGCTCGGCACAACATCGGGGGCCAAAGGGCCTGTTCTGTGCTGTACCTCCTCAAAGCGTGTGAAGGTAGCCGGGAGTTTACAGAGAGTGCAGCTGACTGGGAGCAGAGTCGGAGGGCGGAGGTCCAGGTGGTTTACGGGGCAGCTAATTCTGTAAAGTAAGAGGGGATGGAGGCTAGGGCAGTTGCATGCTCTTCCTGTAGGATGTGGGTGGTGAGGGATACCACTGGTGTCCCCGCTGACTATACCTACGGGAAGTGCACCCAACTCCAGCTCCTCAGAGACCGTGTTAGGGAACTGGAGCTGGATGAACTTCGGATCATCCGGGAGACAGAGGGGGTTATCGAGACGAGTTACAGGGTGGTAGCCACACCCAAGGTAGCTGGGTTACAGTCAGAGAAAGTGAAACTAACAGGCAGACAGTGCAGGGATCCCTCGTGGCCGTTCCCCTTTGAAAACAAGAATACTGTTTTGGATGCTGTTGGGGGGGGATGACCTACCGGGGAAAGGCCCAAGCGGCCAGGTCTCTGGCACTGAGTCTGGCTCTGGGGCTCAGAAGGGAAGGGGGGAGCATAGAAAAGAAATAGTAATAGGAGATTCAATGGTTAGGGCAATAGATAGGAGATTCTGTGGTCGCGAGCGAGACTCCCGGAAGGTATGTTGCCTCCCGGGTGCCAGGGCCAGGGTTGTCTCGGATCGTGTCTTCAGGATCCTGAAGGGGGAGGGTGAGCCGCCAGAAGTCGTGGTGCACATTGGTACCAACGACATAGGTAGGGCAAGGGGTATGGAGGTAATAAACAAGTTTAGGGAGTTAGGTTGGAAGCTAAAGGCCAGGACAGACAGAGTTGTCATCTCTGGTTTGTTGCCGGTGCCACGTGATAGCGAGGCTAGGAATAGGGAGAGAGTGCAGTTGAACACGTGGCTGCAGGAATGGTGTTGGAGGGAGGGCTTCAGGTATTTGGATAATTGGAGCGCATTCTGGGGAAGGTGGGACCTGTACAAGCAGGGGAGGGTTGCATCTGAACCAGAGGGGCACCAATATCCTGGGGGGGAGGTTTTCTAGTACTCTTCGGGAGGGTTTAAACTAATTTGGCAGGGGAATGGGAACCGGATTTGTAGTCCAGCAACTAAGAAAGCCAATATTCAGGATGCCAAAGCATGTAGTGATGTAGTGGGGAAGGTAACACTGACAAAGGAGAGTACTTTCAGGCAAGGAGATGGGTTGAAGTGTGTATACTTCAATGCAAGAAGCATCAGGAATAAGGTGGGTGAACTTAAGGCATGGATCGGTACTTGGGACTACGAGTGGTGGCCATCACGGGGACTTGGATAGAGGAGGGGCAGAAATGGTTGTTGGAGGTCCCTGGCTATAGATGTTTGAACAAGATTAGGGAGGATGGTAAAAGAGGTGGGGGGGTGGCATTGTTAATTAGAGATGGTATAACAGCTGCAGAAAGGCAGTTCGAGGGGGATCTGCCTACTGAGGTAATATGGGTTGAAGTCAGAAATAGGAAAGGAGCAGTCACCTTGTTGGGAGTTTTCTATAGGCCCCCCAATAGCAGCAGAGATGTGGAGGAACAGATTGGGAAACAGATTTTGGAAAGGTGCAGAATTCACAGGGTAGTAGTCATGGGTGACTTCAACTTCCCAAACATTGAGTGGAAACTCTTTAAATCAAATAGTTTGGATGGGGTAGTGTTTGTGCAGTGTGTCCAGGAAGCTTTTCTAACAGTATGTAGATTGTCTGACCAGAGGGGAGGCCATATTGGATTTGGTACTTGGTAATGAACCAGGGCAGGTGATAGATTTGTTAGTGGGGGAGCATTTTGGAGGTAGTGACCACAATTCTGTGACTTTTACTTTAGTAATGGAGAGGGATAGGTGTGTGCAACAGGGCAAGGTTTACAATTGGGGGAAGGGTAGCATGGTGGTTAGCATAAATGCTTCACAGCTCCAGGGTCCCAGGTTCGATTCCCAGCTGGGTCACTGTCTGTGTGGAGTCTGCACGTCCTCCCCCTGTGTGCGTGGGTTTCCTCTGGGTGCTCCGGTTTCCTCCCACAGTCCAAAGATGTGCGGGTTAGGTGGATTGGCCATGCTAAATTGCCCGTAGTGTCCTAATAAAAGTAAGGTTAAGGTTGGGTTGTTGGGTTACGGGTATAGGGTGGATACATGGGTTTGAGTAGGGTGATCATGGCTCGGCACAACATTGAGGGCTGAAGGGCCTGTTCTGTGCTGTACTGTTCTATGCTCTATGCTAAATACAATGCTGTCAGACAAGAACTGAAGTGCATAAGTTGGGAACATAGGCTGTCAGGGAAAGACACAAGTGAAATGTGGAACTTGTTCAAGGAACAGGTACTGCGTGTTTTTTTTTATAAATGTTTTTAATTCAGTTTTCATGTTTTATATTGAACAAATTACAAATTGTTAGAGAGAGAAAAAAAAACACGCAAAAATTAACATATATATTTACAGGTGAGCATCTTCGTAGTAATAACTGTGGCCTCCCCCTCCCCGCCGGCTACCTTCCCCCGACTATTCTTCCTCTTGTACGTTTGCCACAAACAGGTCCCGGAACAATTGCATGAATGGCTCCCACGTTCTGTGGAAGCCGTCGTCCGACCCTCGGATGGCGAATTTGATTTTCTCCATTTGGAGAGAATCCGAGAGGTCGGACAGCCAGTCTGCAGCTCTGGGTGGTGCTGCTGACCGCCAGCCAAACAGGATTCTACGGCGGGCGATCAGGGAGGCAAAGGCAAGGGCGTCCGCCCTCCTCCCCAGGAATAGATCTGGCTGGTCTGAAACCCCGAAGACCGCCACTATCGGGCATGGCTCCACCCTCACCCCCACCACTTTGGACATAGCCTCGAAGAAGGCTGTCCAGTACTCCACAAGTCTGGGGCAAGACTAGAACATGTGGGCGTGGTTGGCCGGGCCTCTTTGGCACCGCTCACATCTGTCCTCCACCTCCGGGAAGAACCTACTCATACGGTTTCTCGTTAAGTGGGCTCTATGTACCACTTTTAGTTGCGTCAGGCTGAGCCTTGTGCACGTGGAGGTGGAGTTGACCCTATGCAGTGCTTCGCTCCAGAGTCCCCACCCTATCTCCATCCCCAGGTCATCCTCCCATTTCCTTCTTGTTGCGTCCAGTACGGTGTCGTCCCTTTCTACCAGTCGGCCATACATGTCACTACAGTTCCCTTTCTCTAGGATACTTGCGTCCAGTAGGTCTTCCAGTAGTGTCTGTCGTGGCGGTTGTGGGTACGTCCTTGTCTCCTTTCGTAGGAAGTTTTTGAGCTGCAGGTACCGTAGCTCGTTCCCCCCAGCTAGCTGAAATTTCTCTGTCAGTTCGTCCAGTGTTGCGATCCTGTCGTCCGTGTATAGGTCCCTGACTGTCAGTGTCCCCCCGTCCTGTCTCCACCTTTTGAAGGTGGCGTCAGTCAGTGCTGGTTTGAACCTATGGTTGTTGCAGATGGGAGCCTTGTCCGACATTTTGTTCAGGCCAAATTGCTGCCGCAGTTGGTTCCAGGATTGGAGGGTGGCTGTCACCACTGGGCTGCTGGAGTGTTTTTTGGGTGGGGATGGGAGTGCTGCCGTGGCGAGGGCCCGGAGGGAGGTCCCCATGCAGGAGGCCTCCTCCGCACGCACCCACTCGGCTTCTGGCTCCTTGGATCCATCCCCTTACTCGCTCGGCTGTTGCCGCACAGTGGTAAATTGTAGAGGTCGGGAGGGCTAGCCCCCCCTGGATTTTTGTTTTCTGTAGGACCTTCTTTGGGATCCTAGCATTTTTACCCCCCATACGAACGCCATGATAAGTTTGTCCAGCGCTATGAAGAAGGCCTTGGGGATGTAGATCGGAATGGATCTAACAGGAAGAGGAACCTGGGCAATACGTTCATTTGATCGCTGGACTCTTCCTGCGAGGGATGGTGGGAGTGTGTTCCATCTTTGCAGGTCCTTTTTTACTTCCTCCGCCAGGCTGGTGAGGTTCCATTTGTGGATGCCCTTTCCAGTCAGGGGCTATTTGGATCCCCAGGGTAGTCGGAATTTATGTCCGGGCTTGTTTGAACGGCAGCCCCTTTAGTGCTGCCCCCCCCCCCCCCCCCCCCCTTGCTGGTGTACTGGGAAGATCTCGCTTTTGCTCATGTTGAGTTTGTAGCCCGAGAAGGCTCCAAACTCTTTCAGGAGCGCGATGATTCCGTCCATGCTGCTTTGTGGGGTCCGAGATGTAGAGGAGCAGATCGTCTGCATAGAGTGAGACTCTGTGCTCTCTGCCTCCCCTTCGGATCCCCCTCCAATTTTTGCTGCCCTGAGCGCAATTGCTAGCGGTTGCGATTGCTATTGCGAACAGCAGTGGGGACAGTGGGCATCCTTGTCTGGTGCCCCTGTCAGCTGGAAGTATTGGGAGTTGGTATTGTTGGTCCGGCCACTCGCCATGTATAGGGCGTTGTATAGGAGTTTTTACCCCAGCGTGAACCCTGTTCCAGCCCGAACCGCTCCAGTACCTCTGAGGTATTTCCATTCGACTCTGTCGAAGGCCTTTTCTGCGTCCAGGGAGACTATCACCTCTTTGTTTCTCTGTACTGCGTGTTTTGATATGTATGTCCCTGTCGGCAGGGAAGAGATGGTCGAGTGAGGGAACCATGGTTGACAAGAGAGGTTGAATGTCTTGTTAAGAGGAAGAAGGAGACTTATGTAAGGCTGAGGAAACAAGGTTCAGACAGGGCGCTGGAAGGGATACAAGACAGCCAGGAGGGAACTGAAGAAAGGGATTAGAGAGCTAAGAGAGGGCATGAAAAATCTTTGCGGGTAGGAATCAGGAAAACCCCAAGGCCTTTTACACATAGTTGAGAAATATGAGAATGACTAGAGCGAGGGTGGTCCGATCAAGGCAGTAGCGGGAGAGTGTGTTCGAGTTTGAAGAGACAGGAGAGGTCTTAACAAGTATTTTCTTCAGTATTTACAAACGAGAGGGGCCATATTGTTGGAGAGGACAGTGTGAAACAGACTGGTAAGCTCGAGGAGATACTTGTTAGGAAGGAAGATGTGTTGGGCATTTTGAAAAACTTGAGGATAGACAAGTTGGATATATCCAAGGATTCTATGGGAAGCAAGAAATGAAATTGCAGAGCCGTTGGCAATGATCTTTTCGTCCTCGCTGTCAACAGGGGTGGTACCAGAGGATTGGAGAGTGGCGAATGTCGTGCCCCTTTTCAAAAAAGGAAATAGGGTACCCTGGGAATTACAGGCGAGTTAGTCTGACTTCGGTGGTAGGCAAAGTAATGGAAAGGGTACTGAGGGATAGGAATTCTGAGCATCTGGAAAGACACTGCTTGATTAGGGATAGTCAGCACGGATTTGTGAGCGGTGGGTCTTGCCTTACAAGTCTTATTGACTTCTTTGAGGAGGTGACCAAGTATGTGGATGAAGGTAAAGCAGTGGATGTAGTGGACATGGATTTTAGTAAGGCATTTGATAAGGTTCCCCATGGTAGGCTTATGCGAAAGTAAGGAGGCATGGGATAGTGGGAAATTTGGCCAGTTGGATAATGAACTGGCTAACCGATAGAAGACCGAGAGTGGTGGTGGGTGGCAAATATTCAGCCTGGAGCCCAGTTACCAGTGGCGTACTGCAGGGATCAGTTCTGGGTCCTCTGCTGTTTGAGATTTTCATTAATGACTTGGATGAGGGGAGTTGAAGGGTGGGGTCAGTAAATTTGCAGATGATATGAAGATTGGTGGAGTTGTGGATAGTGAGGAGGACTGTTGTCGGCTTCAAAGAGACAGATAGGATGCGGAGCTGGGCTGAGAAGTGGCAGATGGAGTTTAACCCTGACAAGTGTGAGGTTGTCCATTTTGGAAGGACAAATATGAATGCGGAATACAGGGTTAACGGTAGGGTTCTTGGCAATGTAGAGGACCAGAGAGATCTTGGGGTCTATGTTCATGGATCTTTGAAAGTTGCCACTCAAGTGGATAGAGCTGTGAAGAGGGCCTATGGTGTGCTAGCGTTCATTAGCAGAGTGATTGAATTTAAGAGCCGTGAGGTGATGATGCAGCTGTACAAAACCTTGGTCAGGCCACATTTGGAGTACTGTGTACAGTTCTGGTCACCTCATTTTAGGAAGGATGTGGAAGCTTTGGAAAAGGTGCAAAGGAGATTTACCAGGATGTTGCCTGGAATGGAGAGTAGGTCTTACGAGGAAAGGTTGAGGGTGCTAGGCCTTTTCTCATTAGAACGGAGACGGATGAGGGGCGACTTGATAGAGGTTTATAAGATGATCAGGGGAATTGATAGAGTAGACAGTCAGAGACTTTTCCCCGGGTGGAACAAACCATTACAAGGGGACATAAATTTAAGGTAAATGGTGGAAGATATAGGAGGGATGTCAGAGGTAGGTTCTTTACCCAGAGAGTAGTGGGGGCATGGTATTCACTGCCTGTGGAAGTAGTTGAGTCGGAAACGTTCGGGACCTTCAAGCGGCTACTGGATAGGTACATGGATTAGAGTAGAATAATGGAGTGTAGATTAATTTCTTCTTCAGGGCAGCATGGTAGCCTTGTGGATAGCACAATTGCTTAACAGCTCCAGGGTCCCAAGTTCGATTTCGACTTGGGTCCCTGTCTGTGTGGAGTCTGCACATCCTACCCATGTGTGCGTGGGTTTCCTCCCACAGTCCAAAGATGTGCAGGTTGGGTGGATTGGCCATGATAAATTGCCCTTGGTTTCCAAAATCCTATGATTAACCTAGGACAAAAGATCGGCACAACATCGTGGGCCAAAGGGCCTGTTCTGTGCTGTATTTCTCTGTATCTCTATATCTATATCTCTACTGTTCTATGTTCTAACTCGACATGGCCAAAGTGATTATAGACCTAGGTTTTATTTCAACCTTCACTCTGTCTCTGAAGAAGTCATATGGACTCGATTCTGTTTCTCTCTGACAGTTACTGACAAATACTGACAGTTTTTGCAGAATTTTCTGTTTTTAGTGAATTAAATAACTGGCTTAAATAGGTTTTCAGAGGCTTGATTCAGTGACTATAAAAGCAGGACTTAAAGTGCTGACTTTCGAGTACTGTTTTGAACTGCAGTGGAGTGTGGTGCTGAGGGAACAAGGTGATCATTTCATTTTCTACCTTTCCTCAGAAGAGCTGCAGGCTGGGTAAGTAGGACCTGGTAAGTATTTCTACCATCCTTAACATACCCTAGAGGAAGTAAAAGGAGCAATTTAAGGGTATGTCATGGCAGGGCAGCTTTAACATAGAGTTCCTACAGTGCGGAAGGAAGCCAATCAGTCCATCAAGTAAGCACCAATCCTCCAAAACAACACTCTACCTAGGTCCACTTCCCCCGTCCACTCTGCCCTAGCTCCATAACCTAACCTGGACACTAAGGGACAATTTATCATGGCCAATCCACCGAACCTACACATCTTTGGACTTTGGGAGGAAACCGGAGCCCTGGAGGAAACCAAGGTGAGAACGTGCAGATGGTCACCCAAGGTCTGATGGGGTTACTGGGTTACAGGGATAGGGTGGAGGCGTGGGCTTGAGTAAGATGCTCTTTCCAAGGGCTGGTGCAGACGTGTTGACCTCCTTCTGCGCTGTAGGGATTCTATGATTCTGTTCTGTACCTCTTTCCTCAAATAAGGGGACCAAAACAGTACTCAAGGTGTGGGCTCTGGCTGAGGCAGATTCTCAGAGGAATGCAGCAAGGTGGCACCACGAGTTGCTCAGCGCACGGCAGCAAGAAAAAGAGTGAAAAGTGATAGGGGAACAGATAGACGTATCTGAGGGCTGCAGCCATGACTCCAGGATGGTATGTTTGCCTCCCTGCTGCCAGGGTCCATAGACGTCACTGGCTGCAGGACATCTGAAGGGAGAGCCAGAGATGGTGATCCATGTCGGTACCAACGATGTAGGTAAGAAGAGGATGAAATCCTGAAAACAGATTGTAGGAAGCTGGGAAATAATTAAAAATCTGCACCTGAGAGGTAGGAATCTTAGGATTACTCCTGTTGTCATGTGTTAGTGGTACAGAATTAGGAGATAGACCAGATGAATCTGTGGCTGGAAAGAGAAAGAGGGTGCAGTAGGGAAGAATTTTGATTCTTGGGCACTGGACCTATTCTGGGGATGTCTGGATGGGCTGCACCCCAGCAGGCCCAGGGCCAATATTCTCAGTTATTTGCTAGCGGAGGGTTTAAATTAGAATGGAGGGGGATGGAAACCTGAGCAGAGACACGAGAAGGAAACAAGGATGGAAATGAAAGGCAGAGGAAACTAAGGTTAGCAGCAAATGAAATGAAATGAAAATCGCTTATTGTCACGAGTAGGCTTCAATGAAGCTACTGTGAAAAGCCCCTAGTCGCCATATTCCGGCGCCTGTCCGGGGAGGCTGGTACGGGAATCGAACCGTGCTGCTAGCCTGCTTTAAAAGCCAGCGATTTAGCCCAGTGAGCTAAACCAGCCCCAGTATATCGGGCCATAGTACAAAAATGTGTAAAAATATTATAAAATCTGAAGGCATTGTCTGTGACTGCATGGAGTATTCACAATAAGGTAGACAAATTAACAGTGCTAATTAATATGAATGAGTATAATATCATTGAGACTGCAAGGTGACTAAGGTTGTCATCCTGCAGTGACAGCACTGTGGGGCAGCACGGTAGCACAAGTGGATAGCACTGTGGCTTCACAACGCCAGGGTGCCAGGGTCGATTCCCCGCTGGGTCACTGTCTGTGCGGAGTCTGCATGTTCTCCCAGTGTCTGCGTGGGTTTCCTACGGGTGCTCTGGTTTCCTCCCACAGTCCAAAGACGTGCAGGTTAGGTGCATTGGCCATGGTAAATTGCCCTTGGTGACAAAAAAGGTGAGGGGTTATTGGGTGGAGGTGAGGACTTAAGTGGGTCGGTGCAGACTCGATGGGCCGAATGGTATCCTTCTGCACTGTGTGTTCTATGTTGTAAACTGAACAATCAAGGGTACTTGATATTTATGAAGCACAGTCAAAAAGGAAAGGTAGAGAAAGGATAATGGCTCAGAGATTTGTATGCAGAATCAGTCTGGGAAGAGCTAAGAAGCAACAAGAGTGGAAAACAGCAGTGGAAAACAACAGCAGCTAGAACAGTGGCACCACAACTGGCTATATTGCTCAGCAGGGGAGGGCAAAGCACAGGAGGGCCATAGTTATAGGGAACTCTATGGTAAGGGGCACAGATAGGTGCTTCCGTGGATGGGAAAGAGACTACAGGATGGTATGTTGCCTCTCTGGTGCCAGGGTCAAGGTTGTCTCTGAACGAACATAAGACATCCTGAAGGGGGAGGGTGAACAGCCAGAGGTCGTAGTACACATAGATACTAACGATATAGGCAGGGAGAGTGATGAGGTCCTGCAGAAGGAATTCTGGGAGTTAGGCCGAAAAGCTAAAAAGCAGGACCTCGAGGATTGGAATCATTTGGCGGAGAAATGGCAGATGGAGTTTAATCTGGACAAGTGTGAGGTAATGCACTTTGGAAGGTCCAATGCATGTAGGAATTACATAATAAATGGTAGAACTCTTGTGAGTACTGACAGGCAGAGAGATCTGGGCGTGCATGTCCACCGTTCGCAAGTGGCAATGCATGTGGATAAGGTGGTCAAGAAGGCATATGGCATGCTAGCCTTCATCAGTGGGGCATTGAATATAAAAATTGGCAAGTCATGTTGCAGCTGTACAGGACCTTGGGCCTCATTTGGAATGTGTACAATTCTGGTCGCCACACGACCAGAAGGATGTGGATGCTTTGGAGAGGGTACAGAATCGGTTTACTCGGATGTTGCCTGGTATTGAGGGCATTAGCTATGAGGAGAGGTTAGATAAACTCGGTCTGTACTCACTGGAACGACGGAGGTCGAGAGGCGACCTGATGGAGGTCTACAAGATTGAGTGGCATGGACAGAGTGGATGGTCAGATGCTTTTTTCAATATATAAAAGGTAAGAGAGAGGCAAAAATAGATATTGGACCACTGGAAAATGTGGCTGGAGAAGTAATAATGGGGCTGAAGGTGGATAAATCACCTGGACCGGATGTACTACACCCCAGGGTCCAAAAAGAGATAGCTGACGAGATTGTGGAGGCATTGGTGGTGATCTTTCAGGAATTCTTTGAGGAAGTGACAAAGTTAATTGATGAGGGAAGGGCTGTAGATGTCATATACATGGACTTCAGTAAAGCATTTGATAAGTTTCCCATGGCAGGTTGATGGAAAAAGTGAAGTCGTATGGGGTTCAGGGTGTACTAGCTAGATGGATAAAGAACTGGCTGGGCAACAGGAGACAGAGAGTAGTGGTGGAAGGGAGTGTCTCAAAATGGAGAAAGGTAACTAGTGGTGTTCCACAGGGATCTGTGCTCGGACCACTGTTGTTTGTGATATACATAAATGATGTGGACGAAGGTATAAATGGTCTGATGAGCAGTTTGCAAATTATACTAAGATTGGTGGGTTGCAGATAACGAGGCGGACTGTCAGAGAATACAGCAAAGTAATAGATAGATTGGAGAGTTGGGCAGAGAAATGGCAGATGGAGTTCAATCCAGGCAAATGCGAGGTGATGCATTTTGGAAGATCTAACTCCAGAGCAGACTATATGGTCAATGGAAGATTCCTGGGGAAAATTGATGTACAGGGAGATCTGGGAGTTCAGGTCCATTGTACCCTGAAGGTGGCAACGCAGGTCGATAGAGTGTCAAGAAGGCATACAGCATGCTTGCCTTCATCGGACGGCTATTGAGTACAAGAGTCGGCAGGTCATGTTACAGTTGTATAGGACTTTGGTTAGCCACATTTGGAATACTGCGTTCTGGTCGCCACATTACCAGAAGGATGTGGATGCTTTGGAGAGGGTGCAGAGGAGGTTCACCAGGATGTTGCCTGGTATGGAGGGTGCTAGCTATGAAGAAAGGTTGAGTAAACTAGGATTGTTTTCGTTGGAAAGACGGAGGTTGAGGGGAGACTTGATTGAGGTCTACAAAATTATGAGAGGTATGGACAGGGTGGATAGCAACAAGCTTTTTCCAAGAGTGGGGGTGTCAATTACAAGGGTCACGATTTCAAGGTGAGAGGGGGAAAGTTTAAGGGAGATGTTCGTGGAAAGTTTTTTACGCAGAGGGTGGTGGGTGCCTGGAATGCTTTGCCAGCGGAGGTGGCAGAGGCGGGCACGATAGCATCATTTAAGATGCATCTGGACAGATATATTAACGGTCGGGGAACAGAGAGAAGTAGACCTTGGAAAATAGGCAACAGGTTTAGATAAAGGATCTGGATAGGCGCAGGCTGGGAGGGCCGAAGGGCCTGTTCCTGTGCTGTAATTTTCTTTGTTCTTTGTAGTCACTGGAGGGTTCCAGAGGACTGGAAAGTGACTAATGTAACACCACTGTTTAAGAAGGGAGGGAGGCAAAAGACGGGAAATTATAGGCTGGTTAGCCTGACCTTGGTCCTTGGTAAGATTTTAGAGTCCATTACTAAAGATGAGATCGCTGAGTACTTGGAAGTGCATGACAAAATAGGACTGTGTCAGCACGGCTTGGTCAAGGGGACGTCATGTCTGACAAATCTGTTGGAGTTCTTTGAGGAAGGAACAAGGAAGTTAGACAAAGGAGAACCAGTGAATGTGATTTATTTAGATTTCGAGAAGGCCTTTAAAAAGGTGCCGCATAGGAGACTGTTAAATAAGAGCCCATGCTGTTAAGGGTAAGATCCTGGCATGGATAGAGGATTGGCTGACTGGCAGAAGGTAGAGTGGGGATAAAGGAGTCTTTTTGAGGATGGCAGCCGGTGACTAGTGGTGTGCCTCAGGGGTGTGTGCTGGAACCACAACTTTCACAATATACATTAATGATCCGGAGAAGGAACTGAAGGCACTGTTGCTAAGTTTACAGATGACACAACGATCCATAGAGAGACGGGTAGTATTGAGGAAGCAGGGGAGCTGCAGAAGGACTTGGACAGGCTAGGAGATTGGGCAAAGAAGTGGCAGATGGAATACAATGTGGAAAGTTGAGGTTATGCACTTTGGAAGGAGAAATGGAGGCATAGACTGTTTATATAAATGGGGAAATGATGAGAAAATCAGAAGCACAAGGGACTTTGGAGTCCTTGGTCAAGATTCTCTTAAGGTTAACGTGCAGGTTCAGTCGGCAGTTAAGAAGGGCAAATGCAATGTTAGCATTCATTTTGAGAGGGCTAGAATACAAGACCAGAGATGTCCGTCTGAGGCTGTATAAGGCTCTGGTCAGACCCCATTTGGAGTATTGTGAGCAGCTTTGGGCCCTGTATCTAAGGGAGGATGTGCTGGCTTTGGAAAGGGTCCAGAGGAGGTTCACAAGAATGATTCTAGCAATTAAGAGCCTGTCGTATGAGGAACTTTGGGTCTGTACTCGTTGGAGTTTAGAAGGATGAGGGGGAACCTTATTGAAACTTGCAGGATACTGCAAGGCCTGGATAGAATGGACATGAATCCTACGTGGGTGTTTGCACTTTTAGGAAAAACTAGACCCAGAGGACAAAATCTCTAAACGAAAGGGACGGTCCTTTAAAACCGAGATGAGGAGGAATTTCTTCAGCCAGAGGGTGGTGAATCTGTGGAACTCTTCGCCGCAGAAGGTTGTGGGGCCAAATCACTGAGACAGAGATAGATAGATTCTTTGATTAATAGGAGGATCAGAGGCAATGGAGAGAAGGGAGGAGAATTGGGATGAGAAAAATATCAGCCATGATTGAACGGTGGAGCAGACTTGATGGGCTGGTAGCCTAATTTTGCTCCTATGTCTCATGACCTCCAAGCAGTAGTGGTAAGATGGCATTAAACAGGAAATTAGAAATGCA
Organism: Scyliorhinus canicula; assembly: GCF_902713615.1. Taxonomy (NCBI): domain Eukaryota; kingdom Metazoa; phylum Chordata; class Chondrichthyes; order Carcharhiniformes; family Scyliorhinidae; genus Scyliorhinus; species Scyliorhinus canicula. Next base: position 13,110,198 of record NC_052166.1, on the reverse strand, counting down.
CATAATATTTGTGTTGCCATTTTCTTTTTTTTAGAAAATATTTTGAGGCATTTCTAATTTTAACATTCTAAACAACAGAGCAATCCAACACATGCAAAATCCCCACAATAACATACCCAACTCCCCCCACCCTAACTCCTAGCTACCCATATATTAGATTCCAGCCCTTATTCTTCACTTCCATGCCTCCCCCCTCCCCCCATTCCTCCCTGACGGTCAGTTTTCCTTAAAGAAGTCGATGAACGGCCGCCACCCATGTAGTGAACTCCTTAAGGCGAACTTAATCTTCTCTAGCTTAAGAAACCCTGCCATGTCACTGACCCACACTCCTGACTTTGGAGGCTCTGAGTCCCTCCATCCCAGCAAAATCTGTCTCTGGGCCACCAGGGCAAAACGTCGGCCTCTTTCCCCCGCCCCCTTGGCTCCCGGATCTTCCGACACTCCAAATATTGCCACCATCTGGACTCTGAGTCACCTCCCTTCCAGAACCTCTGACACGGCATCTGAAAATCCCTGCCAAAATCCCCTCTGCTTCGGAAAAGCCCAGAACATATGTACATGATACGCCGGGCTTCCCCCGCACAGCCCACATCTGTCCTCCTCCATCTCCTCAACCTCCATAGTCATGATCTCTGTGGACCACCTTGAACTGGATCAGGCTCAGCCTGGCACACGATGAGGATGCATTGACTTGCCTCAGGGCCTTCTCCCATAATCCAACTCCCCTCCCAACTCTCCTTCCGACTTCCTCTTCACCTCCCCGACTGGGACCTCTTCCCACTCCATCAGTTCCTTGTATATTTTCGAGACCCCTCCCCAACCCATTTTAGACATCACCTTATCCTGTAGTCCCCTTAAGAGGGAGGCCAGGAAAGCTTGGAACTTGCCTCTGGTCAAAATCCCGAACTTGCAGGTACCAAAATCCGTTCCCACCCGGTAACTCAAACTCCTCCTCTAGCTTCTCCAGGTTCGGGAAAACCTCCTCAGTGAAGAGATCCCCAAATCTCTCAACCCTGCCCGCTACCCCCATCCAGCCCTGCCGGAGCGAACCGGTGGTATCACAGATCGGGGCCACACTGACTCCCCCTCCAGTCTCATGTGCTGCCTCTATTGCCCCCACACTCAGGGCTGCCACTACCACTGGGCTTGTGGAGTACCAAGCCGGCGAGAATGACAGGTGCCGTTAACAGAGCCTTAAGACTCGTGCCCTTACAAGATGTCGCCTCCACTCGCTCCCATACCGACCCCTCCCCCACTACCCATTTCCTAACCATCGAAAAATTGGCTGCCCAGTAATAGCTAATGAAGTTCGGAAGGACCAAGCCCACTCCCCACCACCTGCACCACCGCTCAAGAAGGGTCGTCTTCACCCTCGGGGTTTTCCCGGCCCACATAAAAACTGAGATCGCCGCGTTCATCTTCAACAAAATGCTTCGGGGATGAAGATTCAGAGACAATGAAATACAAACAGCAATCTCGGGAGGACTGTCACCTTCACAGTCTGTACCCTCCCCGCCAATGACAGAGGGAGCACGTCCCACCTCCGGAAGTCCCCTTTCATTTTCTCAATCACCCTGCCCAAATTTAGTTTATGAAGCTGACCCCAGTCCCTGCCCACCACTTTGAACGGCATCTCCCTCAATCTCCTCTCCTGCCCCTTTGCCTGGATTGCAAAGACCTCGCTCTTGCCCATATTCAGATTTGTAACATGAAAACCGCCCAAATTCCTCTAGTACTCCCACAGTTACTGCAATCCCCCCAATGGGTCTGTTATATCCAGGAGCAAATCGTCAGCAGAGAGCGAGACACTATGCTCCACCCCCCCCATCACTATCCCCCAACAAATGTTCGATACCCTCAGCACCACTCCCCTTCCCCTCTCCTTCTTCCCTCCCCCTCCGCTCCACCCCTTCCCTACCCCCTCTCCCCTCCACTCCCTCTTCACCCTCCCCTCTTCCACCCCCTGCCCTCTTCCACCCCTGCCCGTCCCTCTTCTCCCCTTCCCTCGACCTCACCCTCCCTCGACCTCACCCTCCCTCGACCTCCTCTTCCCTCTTCAACCCCTCCTTCCCTCTTCAACCCCTCCTTCCCTCTTCAACCCCTCCTTCCCTCTTCAACCCCTCCTTTGCGCCCCCTTCCCCCTTTGCGCCCCCTTCCCCCTTTGCGCCCCCTTCCCCCTTTGCTGCCCCCCTTCCCCCTTTGCTGCCCCCCTTCCCCCTTTGCGCCCCCTTCCCCCTTTGCTGCCCCCCTCACCCCTTTGGCCCCCCCCACCCCTTTGGCGCGCCCCCTCACCCCTTTGGCCGGGCCCCCTCACCCCTTTGGCCGGGCCCCCTCACCCCTTTGGCCGGGCCCCCTCACCCCTTTGGCCGGGCCCCCTCACCCCTTTGGCCGGGCCCCCTCACCCCTTTGGCCGGGCCCCCTCACCCCTTTGGCCGGGCCCCCTCACCCCTTTGGCCGGGCCCCCTCACCCCTTTGGCCGGGCCCCCGCCCCCCTTTGGCCGGGCCCCCGCCCCCCTTTGGCCGGGCCCCCGCCCCCCTTTGGCCGGGCCCCCGCCCCCCTTTGGCCGGGCCCCCCGCCCCCCTTTTGCCGGGCCCCCCCGCCCCCCCTTTGCCGGGCCCCCGCCCCCCCCCCTTTGCCGGGCCCCCCGCC